>NC_079166.1:57404330-57661830 GCF_947568905.1 Ostrea edulis | reverse complement strand
CAAGAATTCATCCTTTAAAGTTTGAAAGGAAAAAAAAATAGGGTGATGGTACGAAGTTAATTAATGTTTATAAATCATTTATCATATTGAACGCAAAATTTAAAATTCTGCTGTTAAACTGATCCATTTTGATACTCGGATCAATATCCTTAGCTACATTTAACAAAGCAGTGGCGGGAATCAGAATGATAGCAATTTGCTGTATTTTGATTGAATCTCCATTCAACACCACACAACTTGAGGAAACAATTAAACAACTACTCATTGTAGATGCTATTCTGGTCTCCCTGTGGATGATACAGCAGACATATGTCAAGGTTGATATCCATGAATTTTAAAGAGATCTGCTGGAGATAGTTCGTTTGTTTGCTTGATATATAGTTAGTGGATTAGCTGGGGGGTGTTCAATGCAATACACTCTCAGTCTGATTTCTTTTTGAGATATATTTTTGGAGCTGTTTGATGTATCTAACATATTATGTGAATAATTTAATTGTCAAATCCCATCAAACACTGAAGGAGATTGATATCTGGGCTAAAATCATCCGTAATCATGTACAGTATATTGGTATATGTATTGGCAAATAATGAAGGTATATGTTAAATAGCTAGGCATTGAAATGCTAAGAACGAGAAATGACAGTTTCCTGACTGCACACTATAAAACCTTACCTGACCCAATGGCCTTCCAGGTCTCAAAGTTGGCATGCCCTCAATTTTGACGACATCCCAAATTTTGGCCTGCATGGCCTTGGAAGTTGGCCTCTGGGGAAATTTTTGGTCTCAACTAAAAACCTTTTCTTTTCTTCTTCAAAATTGTGATTGATTTCATTGGTGCATTATTCATTATTTATTGGTTAAGGTTTTCAAAGTGATGACATAAGGCATTTAATCCGCCTATTCATTCAATGCAGGAAATATAATGCCGGTCGATGTAAACAATGCATTGTGACGTCATGTTAGCTGCGATGTTTTTTCTTCTTCTTTTAACCCAAACAATATCATCAGCTTCAAAACGTATGAAGGTATATGAGAAAGCTTGTCTGGAATTTAAAAACATTTGTGGTACTTTCCAAATCAATTATTTGTTTTATCTACGGGGTTGCCCATGAAGTATACTGCAGTGACAGCGACATTTGTCCAGAAGCATTATGGGTAATACTCATCATTTTTCAGCTGATGAAGAGAAAATCACATGACTCAAATGTGTAATCATTGGAGCTTCATTCGCTATTACTTATATCACCAATTAACAAAGTTCATTTCGCATTTCCAAAATGTGCATAATGTTAATATATTAAATAGTTTTGAATAGAAAGTCTGTAGTATGTGGTATCATCACCGTCCCTATATTGGCTCCCTAGTAAGAATGTCTGGTTTGGAGAGCTGTTGTCATCACCCGGCCCGGGTAGATGACAGCAGCAACATCACACTTTTTGGGAAAACTCGGAACTTTGATTATATCTTTGAACCAAAACGGTTATAGCTTTGATATTTCACATATGTACGTAGATTATACTCATGGTGACCTTTACTTTGACCTACTATGCTCAAACTCTGACCTTCAATTGTATAGAATCTCGCTTAGTGGCAAGCTACATTGCTTCTGACAATTAACTTGTTTCATGATATTATCATGATCACGTATTTTATTTTTCCTGATAGGGCAGACTCTCGAGTTAGGTTAATGCAGCAGAGTATAAAATCAAATATAACAAAGCAGCTAGGTTTTGTGACCACTACAGATTCCGCCCCACAAAATAACGCTACTACCACCAAACCTAGCTGTCACATATTCCACCGCCCCACAAAATAACGCTACTACCACTAAACCTGTCACATTCCACCACGTACCCCACAAAATAACGCTACTACCCCCAAACCCGTCATATTCCACCATGTACCCCACAAAATAACGCTACTACCACTAAACCTGTCACATTCCATCGCCCCACAAAATAATGCTTCTACCACCAAACGTGTCACTTTCTACCGCCCCACAAAATAACGCTACTACCACCAAACCTGTCACATTCCACCTTGCAGTGATAGGTATATACCGTTAAGCATGACGTTAAAACACACAGGCACCCATCTGAGCAGTAAATGATGAATCTTGACTTGTCAGGAAGAGTAGGTGGCACCATCTTTGTGCAGGAAACACTTTTGGACAATGTTGTTGCAACCATTAGAGTCTGACGTCATGTCGATGATAATTAAGGGGCTTTACCAATCAGTGCGATGCAGTTTAATGTTGTGAGTGGAGATGCCTCAACACAGTATCTCAACTTATTCTCACATTATGTGTCCTGGCCAGTTGTCTCATATGCAGTTTTCTGTGCAGTTCTAAACTGGTTGTGCAAGTGCTGCAATCTCATGAAAAACTTATGTCCCTGGATTACAACAATGTAAAACTGTAAGACATTATAGTAATTTCCAAAAACAAGGCCAATGGTCAGTGTCACAATTAAGTCAACAAATCTGGTATCGTTGGAAAGGTCTTCTCACAAGAAATGCACATGCTAAATATAAAAGCAGTACTTCGCTCTTACAATTTGAATGATATGGCTTATATTCAAATTTTCTAAAAGTAGGTTAAATGTCAATGATAAGGTCACTAGATCAAAGATTTTGGAATTTATTAATTTTCAAATAATCAAACTTTGTTGTTGATCAAATATTTTAATGTCAGAGCTCTATTATTAACATTGCTCATCTGTTGTACGTACTCTTCAATAAATATGGTGGCAGGTCTTAAAAAAAGAATTAGCTTTGGTTCTGGCAGTATTGTCATAGATTAGATTTTTTAAAAATAGAGATGATAAGTACCTATAGCTGTCATCCATTTCAGGCAGTGACTAAGACCTGGTAATTCTATATTGATTGTTAAAAATCTACATAAAGGTAAGGATAAATGATTATACTGAACCTTTCAAACTTATAGTTTTCAGCTACAATAGATGGTGACATTCGGAGATGGCCAGATCATTACGTTTTAGTTCATACATATATTTTCACTTTGAATTTGGCAATCATAATGTTGTATTATATGTAATCTTTCAAATCGTCAATAATTTCTCTGATCGTCTTCTCCACAGAACTGGTTTCACAGGGAGAAGATCAGCTTTATAAGTACTAAAGGGCCAAAAGCATATATCAGCAATTGGTTTTACACATGTTGTTACCTTTAAACTAATGATAGGATCTTTCAAATAGGACACAATTAAACCAATTGGCTCTTCCATTCAAAGTCTTATAATGCAGCTTTAAATAATGTTTTAGATTTATGAATGGATGATACGTGCAGTGTGCCCCATTGTTATTTTTCCCCTCATTTTTCTTAATATATTGATATGACTCATATTTTGACAAAGGACATGAATAGTGATGATGGAATATTAAACTCTAAGATGATTTCTATTGGTCAGCCTTTGAGGTATCCATGGATACTGGGGATTCCCTTGCACTATGTGGTTCAACATCTTAGGTATGGTACATGTCCTGATTTTGTTTTCCTGTGTGGTGTGTAAGAAAACAATTAAATTAATGGTTTGCTGTTTTAGTGATGTTTTATATGTGTTAATTGATTAAGATTTGTCTTAAAAGTATCAGAGATATTTATAACAGAGATAATAGCAACTTCCCCAAGTCTTTTATCATTTCTTGGCCAGTGGTACTTCAATCTGTAAAAATACGCACAGATTTAAATCATATAATTTTATCATCTTAATAATTGAATGTATCCTTCCTAATCCTATCACTAAAACATTTAAAAAAAATGTTATTTTTACAAGATAGTTCACATCAAATTAAAAAAAAAATAATGAAAGTTTTAAAAGGCCACACATGTCTGAACTCACAGCCAGATCAGTGAGATTTCAGGAAATGATCGATACAATATTTGTCTATATACTTTCTATAATTGTTGATATTAAACCATCAGATCATTTCAAAACTTGTTAAGTTCACTTTATAATAGGAATACAATAAACTTGGATTTATAGGTGGGACATATTTTAAGCAATAAACACACTGCTGAAGGAGTTGCTTATCTATTAAATTAGTTTTGGATAGTATTGATTTTTTTTATGCCTCTGCTATGAAATATTGACTGGGGCATATATAGTACGTGTTACCCTTTTTCATCTTTCTATCATTATGTCCTTTTGTCATAATTCACTGTCCATTCATTGTCTTTGCTTTAGATGCACATATTCAACTGAAATTTGGCATAAAGATACATTATGAGAATATATCCATTTAGTTTTTTGGTTGAATAGTTTTTGATAGAGTTGTGCCCCTTGGATTCTCTGTTTCTAATTGTAATAAATAAATCAGATACTGATGTGATGTTTTACAACATCAACTCGTTAATTAAAAATGTGAATGTGTGTAAAGTTTTGTTGAAAATAAGTAAATATAAATTGAATTCATTTAGATTTAAAAACAGTTTACTTGAATTAAATGTGAGAAATCTTTTGTCAAATTGTATCATAAACAGCAAGTTTCCATCGTTAACATATAAAAGTGTGTGCATGTTTGTATTCAGACTCTCGTCCTCACAGAAAGATGTCTTATAAAGCCATCAATGAGACTAAAGTTTTTAATGAGACAATTGAATATGTTTTAGTTCAAACTTAACAGAGAAAGTGTTTTTTCATTTGATTTAAGTTTTGAAAGGAGAAATCATCAGACTGTTTGAATTATTTTCTGGAATGTTTGGTCAGGGCTAGTGGGTGTAAGATCAGGTCTAGTAAAAATAATTTGAAGTAGCCTGACTAATCTTAATGCTCAAAAAAGTAAATGTCAAACCCTGTGAGGTCAAAAAAATTTGACAAGAGTTGTGCCCCTTGAACTTACAAAATTTCAAAATAATTTAGTTTCCACTCACAGACATATAGACATTTTGAATTGAATATCGGAGATAAATGATATCATGAGAATATGCAGGTCAAGTTACTCTTAGGTTCCGGTCACATGATTTATGACAGAGTTATGCCCCTTAGATTAAGAAAATTTTAAACAATTCATTTTCCACTCATTACATCAGTGATTTAGCTGTAACAGTAAATTTATATATGTCTGACAGGTCTTTTATACTATTCCCAGACGTACTGAAAGGTGAACTCCATATCCAAATTTACACTACCATTTTCTTTCTATCTTTCTATGACCAAGTTTGAAGATGATGTACGTGAGCAATATATTACATTTATACACAAATAAGGCTGCATGACCAGAGATTTACGTCTGAGACCTAATTGAGTTAAAAACCAAGAATTTGCATCAACTTAATATTCCTATCGTCTGGTATTAAATCAAATAGTTTATGGTGCATAATTTATTATATAACACCATTGTAGCTTCATTTACTATTATGTTAATTTGTAAACTAGAAATGAAATCTTGATTCTTAGTATTATTAGTATACAGCATGTATATGTAACAAAATGGTAAAGTTATCTCCAAGCCTGGAAGTTTAACTCTGATCACTCACTGTGCTGCTAAAATTCTCAGTCATCACTGTCAGTCGTATATTGATATTGATAAATGCTAGGATGCATTTTAAAAGATTGATTGACATTTAACCCCTATAATACTAATAGAAACTCTGCTAGCCAAGTTAGCTAATTAAAGTATAAAGTCCCAATAGATAATATTATATGATGTTAACCCAGACAGACTATCTCAGGTTTATGGGATAAAAGAATTTTAACTTCAGCCTGACACTGTTGTCAGTGGTAGAGACATGTTGTTTGTACTGCATACATTTATCTTGAATGAAATGTCCATCCCGCTGGGCTGTCCACTTGTCTGGTAACAGAATTGTTGTGTAGGGGGGAGGGAGATACCACATGATTTAACTGGTAACAGAATTGTTCTGTAGGAGGGAAGAGCTAGGATACTACATGATTTAACATGCAAGATGTAATTGCTCCTGACTTTATTCTATGTCGGGTTGTGTTATTTTATTTTGATAGAGGTTGCGATATTGGTTGATTTGTCTATGTTTGTACTTGGTCGGAGTCTGCATTGCTAGTTGAGGAGAGGACACGTTCCTGCATGTGTGCACTTTATGGAAGCATGTTGTAGTCTCTTGTTGGTCTCAAAACTGCTTATCTCTAATAAGTGTTGATTTCAATAGCATGTCACTCTAAATCTGTAAGGAAACATAGTTAGATTTCCCAATTACACAACAATTTGTGTAATAATATATATCATGGTATATTTAAGTTATGTATTTTTGGGTAGTGAGTTTGCAAGTATATGCATGCTAGCATGTACTAGAGGAAACATATAATCCCCCAATAATAGGTACGTGACAGATGTGGCAGAAGAGAGGAGATAGAGCAGAAAGGAAATGGAAGAAAAAGGGAGGGAGATCGAGAATGGGAAAGGGGGGGGGGGGAGAAGTGGACATCAGTGTTCACCCACACCCTCCTTATTACTCCATAAATTTACAATTTACATCTCTCAATGATTCATTCATAGAAAAAAAAAAAATGGTCCATGTGTCATTATGGTGTACCAGAGTAATTCTTTTGTTCATGCAGAAGTATATCAGAATGAATTCTTCATATCTTCAGGATAGATGCCCTAGAAGCTCCCACCTAATTTCAAAAATGCTTTACTTACATGGTGGTGCTATGCATTAATAAAAATCCCAGTAAATGTCATTTGAAAATCCAGTTCCTTGCAAATACATGTATAACAAAACATTTCATGGTAGATATTTAGGGTTTATTCGGCTGTGAAGGAGAATGACATTTTCTTTGACTGCATGCATATACATTATAGAAATGGTGCAACAAACTTTTCATTTACTCAACAGGTTTCAAAAGATTATTCACAACAGAAAGTGTAGTGACTCTACTGTGAGATTTAAATTAACCTTTTGAATATTGGCAAACAATCAGAAAATGATATCAGCTGATTTAAAAAATAGAATACTGGTGAGCTTAATGGATATTGTGATTTCTAACATATTGTACCATTTCATTTTTATTTTTGAATTTATCTACGATTTCAGTGTATGATGAAATAAGTTTTTTAATCAATGATTTCATGCACTTTTTGTGGGGGCCCGGGGAAAAAATTCAGAAGATTTAGTCTATACTGCACAATACAGAATTTCTACCCCACAGACAAACTTTATATTCTGATATATTAGATATTAGTATTTCAAATATGAAATTCTATGATATTTTATATGCACTTTTTGAGAAAAAAGAAATTGTAATGATTGATGTTCATTTTTGGCCAATTAATTCAAATTATAATTATAACTTAGTTAGGAGCATTTCGTTTAAATGCCTTTCTAATATAAACTAACTATTTGACAGTTAAGCCAACTAGGTTATATTAATAACGATTTATACATGACTTACACTGAACATAAAGTTTTCCGACCTTAATTCAATTTTTGAATTATAAATTTGCTTTGACTTTATATTGTTATTTCTTGACATTTTCATCCAATAATATTCACAGAAGCGTATGTGTGACATGTTACTGTAAAAAACAATATAGACATTGTATCAAATTCAAATAAAATAATGTGTTCATTTTTCTTCTTAGGCAGATAAAATAATGTGTTCATTTTTCTTCTAACAGAGCTATAGTACTATATTTCGCAGCTATATATTGATGATCAGGTGATTCAATCTCATGTAAGGCTATTTGATTTGTATTTCAACATCGTCGTTAGTCATGATTATAACAATGACATCTTCAGATTCTTCAGGAAGTTTCCAAAACACTGTTGTTTGTAAACACTGAAAGGCCTACATATTTACACCCAAATAAATTTATATTTTTAGCAGCTGATTATACAATCCCATTGTATAGTATCACTTAAATGTAGGAAATTTGTTTACTCATTGAATTAATGAAGGACTAAATTGTTATTGAATTGATTGGACATGCATACACACAGAGATTTTGTATAATAAATAAACCTTTGAAACCAGTCATTCGGTTTGGGGGATGGATTTTAAATTTCTCAGGTAAGGAGAGACTGCACACGGGTAGGAAAGGTAATGAACTGGTTGTTTACATCTGGTTGCTAAGGACCAGATCACCTGAAAGACTCGGGCGACAATGGCCGACAGGCAGGAAAACATGTGACCAAGTTTTGCAATCAATCAATCAGAACCAAAGCTTGATCGCTCCAGTTTTTAAAGAGGACTCTTGAACAAAGAAAAAGTTGAAGTAACATGGATTATATAGTGCTTATATGCTGTGACTTGGCTTAGGAAATGCATATGCGTTAGTAAGTGTGATTATTCATTATTAGGTTTCATAGTGAATTAATGTAAAACAGATTACTTATTTTTTTTTTATTATTGGGATTTAAAGTCAATTTATTTAGCTCTACAGAAAACCTGACATAGGAAAATCAAGGTAGTACGAACAAAATCAATACGCACCATCTGAAATGCAAACATGACGTAATATTTATTCCTTAATTTTCATCATTGCCTGATGCTTCAAGCTGCAGTGACATTTTTGTAAACATTGAGGGTTAAATGAAGAAAGTGTTATTTTTTATTTAACCTCAATGGAGGTGTTATGTTTACAGCTATACGGGTTCTTTGATCATTTTCTAGCTATAATAATTTATGCTCATGCAAGTTTAAATCTCGTGGAGTTTTCTTTGTTGGAGAAAGATCATTTTATACGTAGCATTAAACTTTGTAGATACAATGTATATAATTAAATCATAATGTATTGTAATTGTGCAGTGTTTAGAAGAATTCCATTTAAAGGACAAAATGATGAATTTTTAAGTATTTTCAGCTCTAATTTTCAAGTCGTCATTTCAATAAAATTCATAACATTATTAGAGTTAGTTATTAGCTCATTGTTACTGACTGTCCATGGGAATAAGTTGACTAATTGATCAACCTGAATCAGATTTCCGTACATGGTCTTTTAACAAACCTTAGTATTATCTGTTTTATTTTGCTGACTATACCAGGCCTACGTACATTACAGACAATTTATGATTTCTTACAAGTATATGTAAATTTGAAATTGGCAGCATCCTTCAATTTGCTGTCTTTTATAGTTTTGCTGCTGATAATCTATAGAAATATAATTGGCAATCATGAGACACGTCATTTTAATCCAACAATATAGTAACAATTTCTGGCCCATTAATTGGCATCGAGGGGCAAATTAGAAATATATATGTTTACAGGGGTTTTATGTTTACAATTTACTGTATTGTTACATTATATTTACTTGATGCAGAAGCAGTAAAAAAAAATTATATAAGATTATATGCAACACTTGCACATCCATTTTATGATCATATTCAGAGTGTATATAATTATTAATAATTATATGAATTCTTAACCTTATATTAACTCAATATTATTGTGACTGTATAATAGTTATTTAATGTTGCTAATAATGTTTTCCTTAATGTTTTTCCTTGTGTTAGATGGAATTACATTTCTTATCCAGAATTTATCCATGAGTTAAACATTTATACATTTTATACATCTATACATTTTAGACAATTGTCTAAAAATGTCTAAATGTTTTTAATTAATGGAATATAGGTGTATACTTCAAAACCACATCATTAATTTAATGTAAATTATGCAGACAATACTTTATTGTGTTAGGTACTTCATTTCATAGACCTCGGCAGTATCTTTGTGTGGCTGTTGATTGAATTACAGCACTATCAATCTATTATACATGTAATACCAGCATATATATTCCCTGTTAAAAGTAAGCTAAATTAACTTGCATCACTGAAATGTACATGATTTTAAATTTGGATGGCCTTTATTTTTTATAACTTTAACAGCTAGCATGTATTTCTAGATGATTTATTTATTATAATTTTCTTTTTTCTTAAAGTTTGTGAAAACTGCAAATCATAAATTTCTAATCAGAAATTTAATGGCTGCTATTAAATTTTGCAAATTTAAGAGAGAAAGGAAATTGCTATCTATAATTTTGACAGTAAGTAAGATGCACTTCTAGTCCAATGTTAATTTAACAATCAATGATTTATTGAAAATAAAATCATTTTTACAGGACTAAAATCATTATGGTTTTAGGTAAATTTAAAGATGACATATATTAACTATTATACCAATAGTGGGCCTATGATGGAGGGCTGTTACAGGAACTGAGAATTGCATTGTACTAATATGCCCAACAGGTGCTTTACTTTCGTGTGATAATGGTCAGATTGACAAATTAATTGTCAGGTCATCAATTTCTTGGAGTACTGCTTTAGGAACAGAGTGACCTGTGGTATTATTGTCAGAGTTTAACAGGTCATACAATCGGGGAAACCATAATTGCTTATTCATTATTTCAATCCCATTATATGTAGCCACTGTAACAAGCAATTGCCTGGTGATTTTGTGTGATTGAAATCTACTGGTATCTCTGTCTGTTTCTCTCTCTCTCTCTCTCTCTTTGAGGTCAAATACTGCTGACATGTACATTTAAATATTTCAAATAATAACAGAATTTCCACCTACAGGTACATTGTTTTTGTAGGTATATAGGTAGAAGGGATTACTAGGTGCAATCTTTTTTTTTCTTCCTTAAAGACCTGTTACGTCAGTTTACTTTCAATCATATCTCCAAATGAGCTCTTATAACAGGGATCAGGCAATTTATTTATTTGGAACTGAAGAAACTACGCCTCAGACACACAGCATACCCACCATATTCTGGGTGAATTAAGTTGACAAAAAAGAAAGATTGATTAAAAAAGGTGTGAAAAAATGTTTAAGCTAGCTAGTGTTTATGGGGATATTGATTTCAGTCAGTCGGATAAGGCCATTAGAATCAACAAACAGCTAGCTTTTTATATTAGCCTTGCAGTAATGAGTGGAATGAAGCCAAATTTGCTTTCTTTTATATTTCAGAAAGAAAAATTATGCATAAATGTGTAATTTAATTTTCATCATAAAAATTTCAAAAATGAAGGAGACAACCAGAATTCAATATTGACATCACATATTTAGAATACAAGTTTTCAAAAATTACAAGCATTATATATATATACAATTTAAGTATCTATCTATCTATCTATCTATCTATCTATCTATCTATATATATATATATCAAAAGTTGAACATAGATGTTTCAAAAATTGAAGCTTTTTATTATAGTCTTTCCATCAACAAATTTCCATATTCATATAATATTTTGCATTATCACTTGCACATGGTGTTTATTAATGTCTCTCAACTGATTTGGTATGCAAAAGCATGTTTTGTATATGATAAATTTTCAAACTGAGGCAATCAACGAGCAAATAAGTTAAGTTACAAGCAACAATCTCATTCAAAGTCCGCAATTTGCAAATTTGATGGCAATTCGCAAATACTTCTGTTATTTGTCAATTTGTGCTGTCTGACATGTTTCATTCCAATAATGTTAGGCCATATTATTTACACACTGATTTTGACTACAGATGACTCCTGATTGAGATGTCACTGTAAAGCTAGAGCTTATATGCATGTGTGTGTGACTTCATGGTCAACAGGGAGTGATGCTTAATACTCCTCCTTAAGCCTTAAAGGCACCAGGTGATCCAGATTCTGGTGTTCCCATGGGTCCGTGTTTGCCCTTACTCTCAATATTGTATTCTTTATAGGATTTATGAAATTTACTATGCATTGTACATAGTCTTCACTTTTTCATTGGGGGGGGGGGGGGGGGGGGGGGGGGGGGGCAAATTTAGGCTCCCAAATATAAATATATATACAATGTACTATTTAGAAGTAAATTAAAAGTAAATATGACTTTAAGGGAAGTACACTGCATGCATATTTGGTAAGATTTGATAGAAAATTTCTATTGCATTATTTGTATATATTTATCCATAATTCAATGAAATTTCCAATCAATCATGTTCACATTTTCAAACTGAAGCATTGAAACAGAGCAGTTTTCTGTGCATATAGAGGTTTAAAGTGAATAAGTTCTTTATAGTCGAAGTTCAATGTCTTTAATTTTTTAACAGTGTTGAGGAAATCGTGTTTACCAATACCTGGGAAATTGTTTTGATGGGAGGTTTATACAGAGATAAAGCAGGTGGGGGCTTAGTAGTTTATCATATTGAACAGATAAACATATTCAGTTTCTGTTCAAAGGTCTTCACACCTTCTTCAGTAATGACTTTGTAGGGAGATTGCATGTTTGGTTCTGTGTTTTTTATTTGTTTTTTGTTTTTGGTTATATATGCTCTTTTTGCAGGGGGTTACTATGTCAGTTGCACAGTTAATACACAGCTAAGTGCTATAGTATATCCATTTGATGGATTTCAAGTGTTATTGTTATATTGTGTTTTGTGTTTGATTTAATTAACTATTGTTTTTGTATTTTCTGCATCAGTTATTAGTCCCAATTATGTCCAAATTCAGAGAAATTAACTTTTAAGATAGGGTACGTTTGATTTCAATGAATATAGATTAGTAGGTATTGAATTTATAATTGTCAGAATTAAGGTACCACTGTAAATGTATTGTACGTGTCTCCCTTAAATGATGAGACCTGTTTAAACGCAAATTTAGTTATCAGTTTAAGCTACTTCAATGGGAAGGTGTGACTGGCTTTGAGTATACTTGAACAGTACAATGTATCACATTTCAGACAATTTATCTATAGCTAGTATATAAACTTGAATGTTGAGCCTTTGGGGATTTTCTGTCCACTTGAACATGTTAATTCTTTCCCAACTGTACTGGGAATCAACAAATTTCAATCTAATTTATCGGTGTGTTTTGTTACAGTGATAGGCAATTTTTTTTTCTATGTTCTTATAGTTACTGTTGAAATTCTTGGACAGCATAAGTTTCAAACGGGTAGATTGTGAATTAATTCAAAGTGTTTGATTGCATTGCCAATTAAATGGTCCTTAGCAGTTCAGGATTCTTGAATTGTTTATCGGGCCACCTGAGGACTATGTTGTTTTCAGCGAGAAGTCATGATTAACAGATGATGCTTAAGGAGGAATGAGGATGTTGGGACAGAAGCTGCATGTTTGGTCCTTCTACTGTGGTAACTTTTTCTCTTTATGGAGATGGCACTCCCAATCATTAGAAGCAATAAATCCTGAATTGTCGCTAATTTCTCTTCAGAAAGTTGTACAGTGATTTTTAACGATTTTTTTCTTAGAATTGGGATGATTTGACTGGGACTGATTTATTTATAATGAACAAATATTTTGTTCAGGATCGACAAGTAAAAAAAAATACTGCAAAATTATCTTTGATGAAAGCTAGGGTTTTGATAAATCTTGCTTGCAGTTAATTGCCATCAGCACATTCACGATGCCCATGCCCAACATGTCACTTGCCAAATCTTTTTTTCTTAGTCCATGCACTTAATTAAGGGAGTTTGTTGGCTTAAAATTGGGTCTTTAGTCTTAAAGTATATGTACATTATATAATTGTATCAACCTGGCCACAGATCTCCGTGTCTTCGTACCGCTTTGGAAGCATATAAATTTCTTGTTCCATTATATTAGACGCTTGTTTATTTAATCATCAACCCTGGGTACCACCTGAAAGTCCATGTTTTCCATTAGATATCAGAATGACTTTCAGATTTATTGACAGTCTGGGATTTACATGTAGTTGAAGATAAGACCACAGCATCACAGGATTAAATATACATTAGAATTGACCAATCTATAATGATTGAAATGACCTGCATGGTCAGATTTAGTGTCACACTTCTGAACAACTCACAATTACTACTACAGTGTATAGCAGTTTAGTATACAACGTACTGTCTGCCCCCAATCCATTCTGAATGAAGCTGTTATATTGCAATGAATTTCATATAGTGCTAATTTACATGAGGGGGGGGGGGGTGTTGCATATGTGTGTGTTCAAGAGTATACTAGTTTTTTACTTCTTCATGGGGAGAGAGAGAGAGAGAGAGAGAGAGTTAATCAAAACTTGTAGTACATGCCTGTGTTGCAACTAAACCACACTAAAACAAAGATTCACTATCAGAGATATTCTTGGATTCAGCAAGGTAATAATAAATCATAATTTAGAATTGCAGAATAGAAGTGTTTTGTAATTGGCCACCATCATGCAGTTTAGCTGCATGCCTTATCAGCCGTTACTCTCAGTAGGGGGTATAATTCCCAGAATCAATCAGTATTGATCTTGATGTTCTTTTCTTCAATAGACGTTTTTGCTGTATAATTATAAGCTCTTTTGAATATAAATCATAGAAATAATTTGTATTGCAATGGAGGTGAGCAATGTTTTATTGGTGTGGGTTTATTTATTTATTATTTATTTATATCATTATTGCTTCAGTCAAATTTTTGGTTGACCTTCAACTTTAAATTGTCCAATAAATTGTTATACTAGCAGTGCTTATAGAGCAATCATATACATGAATTAAATTAGGATGTATTTCTTATTAGAAACAATGCCTATATTAATTATAATACTCAAGAATGAATTGGTACCCATAATACTTATAAGTTAATTTTATTGGCTTAATATAAACTTATTATTTATATTGATGTTAGTCTACTTAATTCTCAGAAATATATTTATATCTGTTAAATTTATAGATATTACATGAATCTGAGTTGGTCAGTAGACTTGCTCATTGTGATGGAAATGTCAGACTTGAAGATTAATTGAATATTCAACTATGCTAATTATCTTTGAGCATTGATTGGATATATAGTATCTTATCATCTTTGCCAAGCATTTGGTATTAAAAGTATATTATATTAAGCTTCAGCTTATAATAAGCTAGGTCTTGTAGATGCACACCATAAAACCCAGGTTCTAATGATAAGCATGCCTTACTGGGATATTAGATTAAGTATAGTGACATGGTAGGGAATATTCTACCACAGAGATACTATAAGGCTTGCTAGGCTTGCTTGGACATTAACAATTAAGGGGCATTCAATCCATTGCATAATTAATCTGGAGATTTAAACGAGTTTTGACAGTTTCATTTTATTAACAGTGCTGTCAAACTATTGAATATTTTGATAAAAAGATGACATGAAAATTACTACATGCAAAAACCTGCAATATGATTTCTTGGGCAGTGTTCGAAGTTCATTGGAGGAATCGACATCCACCCGTATTTCTTCAACCATTCCCCGCAGCTGATGTAATTCAGTATTAGGTATTTTAATTATACAGTATGTACTTTGAAATGCAACTATTATAAGTTTTACCAATTTTTTTAAAATGTTCAGCAACATATTTCTTGTACGCTTACAAGACTATGTGTATATAATTACTGTCTCATAGTGACCATAAAAAAAAAAAAAAAAAAAAACACATTGATCTTGATTATAGTGTAACAGTTTTATTTTGGTAATTGATCTTCATAGGCATTCATTGTGTTTTACTGTTTTATTCCTCGATCTTGCTTTTGTAAGGCGCCTTAGAGTAATTTGTTTTAATAAAGGTGCGATATAAATTTCATTATTATTCTATGATAATATCAATTGAAATATTAATGTTTAAGTTCTATACTTTTATTAAGTGTATTCAACATGATGAATTAATTGTCATTTACTTCCATAGATTAAAATCAAAGTTGATCATGAATAATTGCTGTTATTATTATACATGCAACCATGATGGTTCCTTCCATTTTTTCATGTACCTTAAACTTAATTAATTTAAATACCATATTCATCAAGACTGGGCGTCTTTGAAATTTGATTCATTTAGCCTTGTAGCATGAAACATATAAAGCACAATAATTGAGTAATGTAATTTCAGAGTTCTGCATTTTTCATCATTTTTTGACAAAGGTTTGTTCTCTTTTTTCTATATCGATTTTTTCCATCAAAGATTTGTGTTTATGATTAAGGCCAGCGAGCTAATTGGCTTTGATTTTTTTTTCTGTGTTTCCGATGATGGAATGTAATATTTATATGTATAAGAAATGGAGGTTCTCAGATTGTTTTTGGTCAGTTGTAGTGTTTCTGTTTTGAATTTGCATTTATTTGGCATTTTTACATACACATGTATTACACATTTCAAAAACCTTTTACGAAATGCATATTTCACAAATTGATTTGAGAGAGGAAGATTGTAAAGAGAATTAGAGAATGCTGCAATGTACATTAGGCAGCTAAGGTACATTGTTATGAAAGATGGCAAAATTCACATGTTGAATTGACTTCAGCCTTTCAGTGAAGATAAAAAAAAAAAATGCCCTAAAAACTTTGAAAATTTATAGAAATGATATGCTTTTCTATATATAGACATCTCTTTACTTTGCTTGTGAAGTTTAGATTATAACTGAGTGTGTGGTTGTATGTCAAGTTTGAATTTGATATGCCTACTTTAGCAGTTAAATGGACTTGATTGAATAGAACGAAATCTAGTGTGTCACAATGTACAATGAGTTCTTTAGGTCAAATTTGAGTTTCTGCAAATGGTATAATTGTAAGATGAAAGCTTTCTGCGTGGTTTTCCCATTCTGTTTGTGAAATATTAATACTGTCATAATTTTGTCAGATATATTGGATTTACATTAATATCTACACAAGACCACAATCTTCTCATATATTGATGTTGATACGGAATTTCAATTCTCAAGAGAAAATCAGGTGAATATACCCTTGCGCCTTGTTGTCAGATATGTGCAGTGGCCCAATCAATCATTGTCAATTTCAGCCTAGGTGAAGCCTCTTAATTTGCCTTATTCATATACTGTGCAGCTTCCAATACGCAATTTCCGAGTTGCCCAATAGTTCTTTCCCTTTGTGGACCTCTTACGCACAATGAGACACAAAACATAATCGTCCAGACACGCGGTGGGTACAAATGCTTATCGCTGCCTAAAGGCCAATTATCAGACATCATGCAACTATACCCTAACTGCAGGGACACACAATATTAGTAAATTTATTAGTATTTAATATTAAAATAGCTCAAACAAAAATCGATTATCACCATTTTTCTTTGATTAAAATATCACTTGTGCAGAAGAGGAAATAAAAAATAATTTCATATTTAATTTAATGGCCTATTTCAATCAAATATCATTCTCGATATGGTCATGCAGTTTAATGTATATACCAATGGCTGATATGAACAAAATTTACACTTTCATTACTTTTATCCATATTTACATTGCTAGTCTATGGTATACATGTATATATACATCTATATACCCACCGAAGTGTTCAACAGAACACTGAACGTACCTCTAACACAGAAGAGCTGATATCTCGGAAGTTGCGTATTGAGCTACATTTATACCCCATTCCAATTAGAAGAATTTTCCTCACTTTGTATGCAGATGGTCTTGAGCTTGATCCCAGATAATGATGCGAGTCTTTTTTTTTTATAGGTTGTGATTGCTCCTTTACAAAGCAATTAGTCAACTGAAAGTAAAATTTCTTACAATTACGAGACTTTATAATCCAAGGTTCTGTGTTATGTGGTTAGCTATGATTGGCTCAATAAGACCCCTCATTTCTTAATTTGTTGCACTAGGTAAATTAATTGTCTCTAAATGAGTTCAAAATGCATGTTCAAAAGGATGTAAAACTCCAGACTATGAATTATTTTTCTACTTTGATCTAAACAACATCTCTCAGATTAAGATGTTTCAAAGAATGTATGTACAAATATATATACATGTATGTCTACATTTTTTAAATTAATAAAACCCTTTAATTTCAAGGTGAACATATGTTACAGTAGAATGTGACTATAAACCAAAGCAATAATACTAAGAACTATATAAAGAAATAAAACTTAAGATATGATTATGTCTATTTAATTAGTATATTAACAGTTGTATTTAAGATGAGAATTTTTTACCCTGTAAGTTCAAAGAACTTAATTGTGTTCAAACCATGTGTATCATTAAATATGCATTATAAAATAATGTTCAAATCAATCGAATCAAGCAATAATATACTGTCATTTCAGTGGATCTGAAATTTTGAATCATATATTGTATATATCAATTAATTGTTATTGGTGCTTGGGATGGGTCATTATAATGCTAGAAAACTAACATTAACATTTCTTATTTCAGCTTGAATCACAAGAGGATGCAAAGTTAAGCCAAATTCTGTCCAAGCAAAGACAGCACAAGGAACAGCTTCACCAAGGCAGACAGCTTTCATCGCCAGAGCCTCCTCATCATCTGACCTCAAGTCACCACTCCACCCCTCCTGAACAGCAAACTCATTCTAGTGTTTCCTTCTCTACGCAAGAACAAAACAGTAAGGACTTCAGTTTGTATTAATATATTCATAATAGTTCAACAATCTGTAAGTGAACTCGTCTCTAAAATAGCTGTGTTCGATATTCAGTGCTTTAGTATATTTACAGTGTTTAATTAACAATAATTTCAAAGCACTTTAGACCATAAGCAAATTTTCACTAGCCTAGTATATTTGTAGAACTATTTTGATATATATATATATATATATATATATATATATATATTTTCTATGCCCCTTGAATCGAAGATTTGGGGGCATATATTTTTTTGCCTGTCCGTCTGTCTGGAAAAATCTTTAACTTTGCATGCATGGTCTATCTTTTACAGATAAAGTTTTTATATTTGCCCTGTGGCATAACAGCATACTTGTGAATCTAATTCACTTTTATGATGCTTCCGGCATCAATTGAGTATACGTATGCATTTATGGAAGACTTGGCCAAAAAAAATTGTATCATATGACGTACATAATATATTTTGAAGCGCTATATAATTGGTAGCAGAGCTTAAGTGATACTAGCAATACATTATCCGTGATTCAAGAATTTTTTAAAAGCAGGAGAAACTTGCATAATTTATGGGGCGTCTTTATAAGGAGTTTTAGGTCAGGAAAACACAATAGTTCCGCAATGACATTTCTCCAGAACACTTTGGGTAATCCCCATCATTTTTCAGCTGACAAAGAGCAAATCGTATGACCTCCATGTGTTAACATCTGAGCGTGCTTGCCATATGTCGCTTCGCCTGAGCTTCAATCGCTATAAGAAAAGAATTTCATTTTTGAAAATACAGGAGGGTAAGATCTGCAACGCTTCATGCAGGCATACTTTTCATGAGGTATGCCAACACGAAGATCGTGCTGCGCCAGATCATACGCCCATGTGTTTTCAAACATGAAGATTGTGCTGCGCCAGATCATACGCCCATGTGTTTTCAAACATGAAGATCATGCTGCGCCAGATCATACGCCCATGTGTTTTCAAACACGAAGATCGTGCTGTGCCAGTTCATACGCCCATGTGTTTTCAAACATGAAGATCGTGCCGCGCCAATTCATATGCCCATGTGTTTTCAAAATTCAAATGTGATCTCGTATCTAGTATTACATGCTTCTTATGAATAGCAGGTAATTCTTTAAAGCAAATGAATATCAAAGTTTGCTCATCCATCAGTCATTGTCCATCTATCACAAAAACCCTATAACACCGACCATATACGACGGGTATACTAAATACTTGCATGGACCACTAATGAAAGTTTATCTCCACTCTGCCAAGCAAACTTTTGCTCAAAGGGTGGTCATCACAATTCTTTGAATTTGGTTATTTCTATTGTTGCATACTCACTATGAATGGCAGATGCAAATTTACACTAGAGAAGAAAACTGTTAAATGCTGTAATAACAAAACGCTCTTTTTATTGAATTGGGTTCCACATAATTTTTTAAACTCTTGATTTCCTTTTACTAGCTGCATGCATCGATCAACAATGAACATCACAATGAAATTGATTTCTACTGTAACAGTTCAACTAGTACCACCTGAAAAAAAGACAGTGATGTCATCTGATTTTACACTTTATTCAAAATATAAACAGAATCTGTTAAGTGACTGTTTTGTATTGATATTGAATTCCTCTCTTAGAGAGAGAGAGAGAAAGAAAAGTCGCCATTAGCAAGGCTGTGTTATGATTTAGTCAGGAACTTGTTGAATTTAAAAGGTTGTTGGTTTTTTTTTTAAGTCTATAATGATCTGGTGGGAGACTATTATGTTTAAAGTGTGTATGTATTTAATGTGTATATAAACATCAAAGAATTTAGAATTGCAACCTCATGCTTATGTCAGTATTCAGTTTGGTTCAGGTCTATGATGCCAGCATTTCAAAAGGCACGACTTGAACATTGTAATGAATTTTATATGATGTTATAAGTTCAGTACATAGTAATTAAAGCATGACATCAAGAAAAAAAACCTTTTGCAAATTTAAGACCTCTTTGTCAATTTTGATCAATTACAATCATCACCTTAATTAACACGTACTAGCTTCCTCAACAGTGTAGAATTGTGTTTAAGGAGAACCTGCTTTTGTGTTTGATAGTGGGGGAGGAGACATTGTTTATGTGCTTAAAACAATTACCAATTGCAAATTATAAATGTTTGATGAAGAGCCAGCCACATTATGTGAGCAGGGCCAGAAACAGGTAGAAAGCAAAAGGAGTGAAATTTAAACTTTGCATTGATTTGATTTGAAAATATTCTCATTTCACAAAGATGCTATGCAATTTGTATTTTAATTTAAGGACTACACACTGATTCATGACGTAATTTCCCTAAAATTTTCTTTTTCACTTTAAATGATCAATATCCTGTCTAATGTGTTTAAAAGAGTTCACATAAAAATTATGATAATACGTTTATATCACAGAAGCCCATTTTAGAGAGTTTGTTATTTGTTTTGTAAACAAAGATTGTGGTATGTTATTGTTTACGTAATTTTCAAAAGAAATGGATATCGATCTAAATTTATTATATCTTTCACATTTCAAGCATTTTTGGGGGTAAAATGTGTCATCCAAAAGTTAACATTTGTGACTGCAAAATTAAGATGCTTTATATTACAAAATCAATATTTCACTTGTTTGTTTGTATACATAAAAAGACACGAGTCTTAATTTGTTTACATAACACAGATTTAAGGCTAAAATATTTCTTTTATTCTTGCATTCAGAAGGTCAAAATTTTGGCTGTCAACATTAAATGAGTTATATTTTTAATGTTTACCATCAAAAATGAAAAATATTTTTATCAAAAATCGTGAACCAGTCCCTTTAAGGTATCAATTTCTCTTTAAGTTTTAATGATAATCTTTGAGTGAGAAATATGTGGATGCAAATCAGATATCATGTGACACTTTTACTCTTCACAATAAAATAATTATTTTCCCTCCAAACCATAGGAACTAGGAAATGCCCACCCCCCACCCCCCCCCCCCCACCCCCCACCCCCCCCCAAAGATGATTGACCAACTTTGTAAAGCATTGATGATCGATGATTGTTTATGATTTAAATGAACTTTATAGCGATTGGTTTTCATGGTTTTCTTTCAATAATTTACTTATGAAGGTAAATGGTGTGTGTGTTAGGTATTGAAGCATGACTGCACTAATTAAAACCTTGTTTTGTTTTAGCAGGTGTCAGCACACTTGATTTTCCAGTTGATTTGGTTGGAAGAGCTGCCGGTTCTAGGTATGGGATAGACCGAGTCCCTCTACAAGCCTGGAGCAGTTCCAGTATGTACAATTATTTTTTAAGTGTAGATATTAGATGATTTTTTCTGTGAAAATTATTCTTTTAAAAATATTTAAGAGTAACATGAAATTTGAAGGGGATGGGAGTCTGTTTGAATTGCTTTAGAAAGAAATTGAAGTCTGTTCGACTAGTATATGTTTAGTCAATATAAGCTACTTTTAAGGGAAATGGAACATTCTTACTTCATGAAGAATTTCTCTATACTTATAAAGCTTCCACAATTATTTAAACAATAAAATGCTTTCTTTGTTGTTATATCGGGTGATGAAGGTACATGTAGCTAGCATTGCAAAAAAATTCTGTTATTGTAAGTAAAATCTGCAATGATTGCTATACCTTCATCTTCTGATAAAACAACAAAGAAAGACATTGTTTATATTAGTGTTTTTAAATTTGAATACCGGTAGTGAAATATCATATAGTTGACCATTTCATTTCTTTAAACGGATCAGCCATTTTCAATGCACCCTTTAACCTAGATGATGCTCCATATTTGGTAATGATTACATATGTACAGATGGTACTAAAAAAAATCCGGATCAAACTAGTTTGCAAAAAACATGTATTCACAATCAGTATTTATATGGACAGCTAGGAGAGATGGTCACAAGGGCTTAGTCCAAGGTCACAATCAGTGTTTAGATGTACCAGTGTAGGTCACAATCAGTGTTTAGATGTACCAGTGTAGCTCACAATCAGTGTTTAGATGTACCAGTGTAGCTCACAATCAGTGTTTAGATGTACCAGTGTAGCTCACAATCAGTGTTTAGATGTACCAGTGTAGGTCACAATCAGTGTTTAGATGTACCAGTGTAGCTCACAATCAGTGTTTAGATGTACCAGTGTAGCTCACAATCAGTGTTTAAATGTTATGGACACTAATGAAGAGCAGTATTCCAGTTTTTTGTCGCCTTGATAGGAAGGCAGCCAGATCTCTGCTGATTTATATATGTCCAGAGATTATACATCAAGGTTATTGATTGAAGGTAACACTGTTGTGGACACCCCATATAGAATGGCACTCCAGTTTTGTTTTTGTTTTTTGGGGTTGTTTCCCCCCCCCCCCCCCCCCCCCTCTCATACCTGCAACAGATGTAGCAGATAAAGAATTTAAGAAATGAATCTTATAATTTGTAGCGCATTGATAATAAAAAAAAATTCCTTCCAATTTTCCCAATGATACCTTTATCAAGAAAAGAATAATAAAATTCATTTCGGATCATTTAATTATACATGGCTGTGCGTTCAGGTCAGGTAGAGTTACTGAGCAGAATTAAATGGATTGGACACCAAATTAAAGGTGCAATGGTTCAAAGCTGAATTAGATATGAAGGAAGAGGACAAGCGACATCATCGCAAACCACAAGTTACTGCTATATTCCACTCCATGGAATGAAACGATAACCCTTGGTTTGTGACGATGGACAAGCGATGACTTTAAATAGTGCCAGAATTAGAATGAGGAAGGCGCATTCCAGAGAGATGAACTGTAAACCAATTTTTTTATCAATTAAGAAATCACATGAATTTTTCATCCAATCAGCATTGTTGTTAAGTCATCATTTTAAAAGATTTCTAAGTTTAAAAGAAAAGGTCATAGGTCACACATTGATTTAATATGATGGTTTTGCTTTCATCTTGAGTACCACCACAGTGTTCCTTTTTATGATTGCAACACTTGAAAAGGGAAAGAAAAATAAGTTTATATATTGATATTTCTTTTTTCAAAAGTTCACAGTGATTGAAAACAGTAACTGTTGTAGAGACAGTAGTAAGAATAACTTCTGAATTGTCAGCCCTATCCTTCCTAAAAACTACATGAGAGAAAGAAGATGCTTATTGAAGTTGAATCTCAAGGAATGTTAATTCATAGGATGATTTAATGCAATGAACTTTGAACGTGCATGGTCTCATTGTGAAGGGGTGTCCATCTTGGCAATGCCATAAGGGGCTTGTTAATTGTTTATCATCAGTAATATCAGAGGTGTACTTCGCATTAGTAACAAGATATGTTTGTGAAATGCTGATGCCCATGGATTACACAAAGTGGAACTGTAAGACATTGTAGTTTTTTTTGAAAATTTCAAAAAAACTAGGTCAATTGTCAAGGTCACAGGTCAATGTTGAGGTCACCAGGTCAAACATTTTGGTGTTAATATAATGAAAAGGTCTTGCCACAAGGGAACACATATAGCAAATATGAAAGCTTTACCTCTTATGATGTAAAAGATATGACCAAGGTAAAAGGTTTTAGCCATAGACAGACAGACAAATGGGCCAAAAACTATATGCCCCCAAATCTTCGATCCTGGGGGCATAAAAATATTTTGTTTTGTTTCAGCTTATGTTTTTCCCCATGGCATTTTTAGGTCACCTGAATTCATTCAGGTGACCTATTGCTATCTGTTTTTGTCCCGTCGTCGTGCGTTAACATTTGAACATTTTCAGCTTCTTCTCTGAAACCCCTGAACCAATTTCAACCAATTTTGGCAGATAGCATCTGTGGGTGGAGGGGAACAAAAATTTTGAAATTCGTGGTCCCTACCCCCCTGGGGCCTGAGGGGTGGGGCAAAAACCATCAAAATGAGTGTAATTTTAAAAAATCTTCTTCTTTACTCCTGGACATCAAGAAACTGTGGGCATAATTATAATGAGCGTTGAGCCCTCTACCAAAATTGTGAAATTCATGGCCCCTGGGGCAGGGGTTCTTGTGTTAGGGTGGGGCTCTATTGGTCATATAGTGAAAATGTAGAAATTCTTTGAAAATCTTCTCTGTCTCTGGGTATTAAGTAGACAAACTAATAGCATGGTAATGATGAGCAAGGATGCCTCTTTATACCCCCCCGCAACAAGTTTTGGGGGGATATACTGGAATCGGGCTGTCCGTCCGTCCGTCCGTCTGTAGACACAATGGTTTCCGGGCTCTAAAGCATTATCCTTTCCACCTACCGTCACCATATGATATATATGGACTACCCATGGGATGAAGATGTTCCCTATCGATTTTGGGGTCAAAAGGTCAAAGGTCAAGCACACTGGACATCGAAGTAGCAATATGGTTTCCGGGCTCTAAAGTGTTATCCTTTCCACCTACAGTCACCATATCATACATATGGACTACCCATAGGATGAAGATGTTCCCTATCGATTTTGGGGTCCAAAGGTCAAGCGCACTGGACATTGAAGTAGCAATATGGTTTCCGGGCTCTAAAGCGTTATCCTTTCCACCTACAGTCACCATATCAAACATATGGACTACCCATGGGATGAAGATGTTCCCTATCGATTTTGGGGTCAAAAGGTCAAAGGTCATGCGCACTGGACATCAAAGTAGCAACACTCAGAAAAGAGGTAGTTTATACCTATTACCAACACCCTTTGGGAGATTGGGGTAAGCGGGGGGTATTCTTAGTGAGCATTGCTCACAGTACCTCTTGTTAAAAATTGTGAAATTCATGGCCCCTGGATCGGGAGTTCTGATGCTAGGGTGGGGCTCTATAAGTCATATAGTGAAAATGCATTATTTCTTTGAAAATCTTCTTTTCTGTCCTTGGGTATTAAGTAGACAAACCAATAGCATGGTTATGATGAGCAAGGATGCCTCTTTCAAAATTGTGAAATTAATGGCCCCTGGGTCAGGGGTTCTGGTATTAGGGTGGGGCCCTATTGATCATATAGTGAAAATGCATTTTCTTTCTTTGAAAATCTTCTCCTCTGCTGCTGGGTATTAAGTAGACAAACTAATAGTATGATAATGATGATCAAGGATGCTTCTTTCAAAACTGAAATTTATGGCCCCTGGGTCAGGGGTTCTGGTGCAAAGGCGGGGCTGACCACATAGCTATTCAATGTTTCTTCCATCCAAAAGTAAAATTTTTATATTTAAACACAAACCTAATTCAAACATTGGAAGGTTGTTACATGATACTCAGGTGACCTGTAAGGCCCCTGGGTCTCTTGTTTTTTAAAAGAATGTTTAAACTGGTCTAGATACATGCTGAAAATGGCAGTTCATTTGCTTTGCTAATTTCAAAGTTCTGTGCAGCTTTATGCAATACTGCCTTTCCGGATGTCAATAATAATTGACCAAGGATTAATATTGAATAAGAAATAGAGATTGTGAAAGAAATAATTCATAATTTTTATCAGTTCCCATTATATAGTCTAAAGTTTATCTTAATGGCTGTAACATTGATTGTTATATGCCAATTTAACATCAGAATACATACATGCCAACTTTTAAAAATTCCCATGGGGGATTTTGCGCGCGACGACCTTTTTTCAAAGCTCAAAATTCACGACATTTTAGCATGAAAATAAATATTTGTCCTTTCAAATAAAATATCAATCAAATCATTGTTAATGTATCATATATTAACACAACATCAAATGTGTTTGACCATTAACTATATAAAAAAAACTTTGAAAGATATACATTAATATTTTATTAAAATCATCTATTCAGCAAAAAGTCACATACATAATATCAAATAATATTTAAGGTTGCATCCTTTTACACCATACAATAAACATTGGCCGGTCTATATATCAAAATTTAAATTAAAGCACATGCATTTAGGTACGACTGCAAAGGCGATCTTGCTTGTCTGTAAACATGGGCTTGCAGAGACTGGTGGAATAATCTGCATTGCAACCAAAAAAGGAGTGATCTGCCCTGCTATGAAGTTTGCGAACAAAACCTTTGCACCCATGACATCTGAAATAATTACCAGGAAAAAACCCCCACATCAAAATATTCCGTTTTACTTGTAAATTAAGGCTACTTGCTAAATAAAAAATTCAGTACAGACTTGTGCGAATTACGCATCAAAAAGTATATTTAATGAATACTACACTATATAGACTATATAATACATCGCTATAGACGGATAGATTTGGATAGCCTATATTATTATAGTTGGAAAAAATATATACTTGATGTACCTTATTGCAAATTTTGGATGCTGTCAGCGAGAGGCGGAATGTCCGATTGTTTGGTGGTGACACTAGCATCGTTGTCATTCACGTTTGTGTAAAGGATAGGTCAATTTGAAATCCGTCTTCCCGATTAATTACTATCAAAACATGCTTCGTACTGTCCAATAAACACCCCGACACAGGCAGACCAACCCGACACCATGCGACACAGGTAAACAGCAATGGCTGACTATTGTCCCGATTTCTGATTGGCCAGTTCAGAAATGACGCGGGATTTCCAATTCTGGTCACGAGATTTCACGATTATCCCGCTTTCAAACTCGTTTTCAATCGTGAAATCGGAAATTTTGGTCGGAAAAAATTTCAAATCGGGATTTTAGGGTAATTTTGCTTTCCCGATCGGGAAAGCGGGACCGGAGGGAAAAATCGGGAAGATCCCGCCTAAATCGGGAAAGTTGGCATGTATGAGAATAGCAAATGGCTATAAGGAAATTAAAAACCAAAGGCCAGAGTTTGGTTACTATTTCACAAAATGAATGATTTAGTGGTAGTCATATAACAGCTGTAACAAAGGCTGGTTTTGGAAAGAGTCGATCCCATTTCTGGAGCAGAAGGATTAAGCAATTTACTTTTGTTTTTTTTTTTTAATTGTTTGCTTGTTTAATTGCCATGAGATTTTCAATGCTCTTCTGACAGGTAGGTTTCAGAGATTCAAGGGAATGGTTTAGCAGGCATCTGATTGGTTGAAATAAACCATTTATCATTAAGTCTTCATGTCTTTGTTTACATTTGCTCATTGACAAAAACTAGGAAGAAACAATGCATAGAATTACCCACAACAGCTTTGTCTTCCATGATTTAGACTTTAAAATATTGGTTTATTACTGCAATAACACTTCAATGGTTATTTTTAAATATTCAGTGAAAAATGTATATTTATTGATAGCCTATAAGGACTTCTGAAGTATGACTATAAATTATTTGTTGGCCAATGAATATAAGATTTTATCGGAAGAGGATGTGCAGGTCTTTCACAGAACACCAAATTAAATATAAAATACTATTTGGAAAGGGGGGTTACCCATCAAATATGCAAGTTACAAATAGTTTCTTAATTTATGACACAGACCTGGGAAGCAGGAAATTCACCAGACCTGGAGGTTTATAAAAACTTTTTTGAGCACGTTTTCATACTCAAACTTTTTTGAGCACGTTTTCATACTCAAACTGTGTGCTCTAAATCATACTCGTACTCAAAGGTGAAGGTTATAAAACTTTTATAAAATCATTCTCACATGGAGTACATGCTGAAGATTTTTAGAGTATGTTTTGAAGCTTCCTTTGAGTTGTACTCAAAACAAACATGGATGAGTTTGAGTATGAATAATTATGATAAATGTTTTATAATCTCCAGGCCAGGTTACGTATTGTCATTGATAACTAAGGCCATGACATAGTGCATGTATGAGGTGAATACAGTCAGATCTCATTGTTAAACTTGATGAGGCTGAGAGAAAATTTTGAGATATCCAAGGGTTCAAAATATTGAGGATAAAATACATAAAATGTGATTGTACCAACTTACTTAGACACATCCATTGTATTCAAGATATCAGTGTTATAGTACCAACGTTCAACTATATATGCAATGGTTTTTGAACTGGGTAGATGAAAGTCACGGACAAAATTGGCTTTAATCCATCACATAATGTTAATTTTATTCAAGAATAGCACAGCTGTGTAGACAAAATTTAGAATAGATTCCAACAAGTATGTAAACCCTGAACTATAGTGAGATCAATAGACTGAATTCAGTGTCAAGTCTTGTCAATCATTTACAATCGAACACTATATACTTCCTCATGATGTGATGTGATTGTTTGTGCTTTAGGTAAGTGAAAGGTGGGTGTTCAGAATGAACAGCTGAGTCTATAGAATTTGAAGTTCAGATTTATGTTCTCACATGATGTGGTATATGTCTGATCAAATACAGAATTAACCTGCATGTGCATGAAAATTTGATATATTTTACAAGTATGTAGTTTTAGAAGAGATTATTCTGATTCATTCAACTGCTATTAAGTTTCTAAGTCATTCAAAACGTCCTAGTAAATGTTTGCATATTGAATCGATTGACACGTAGATTTAATTCCAAAGTGCAATGTTGTCATTGTTGTAACTTATAAAGATGTCTTTAAATAGAAAGAGCAGGAATATATTCAAAAAAGCCATTGTAGATGTGATTGTTCATATTTTGTTTTGGGTTTACTGTAGAACGAGTGGCAGGGAGATCGGTGTCAGATTTGATGTATATTATAAGAAAACAATCTACATATCTTATCAACTACGATTCTTTTTTAGAAGTTGGTTCAAGTTTTAGCAGCACTTAGATTTGTATGTCCTTTTTAGGCATTGTTTTGTAAACATTTGCATTATGACCTACTTTTAAACATGTTGATATCATACAATCATAATGGACCCAATGTTTTTGCCAAATGGTGCATGCTATAAGAAAAATTACACCAAGGTACAACTTAAAACAAGAGAGAGAAAATCAAAGAAAAAAATTTCATCAAACCAGGTGAAACCATTTTCTTTGGTTAGCAGTGGGCTGTACTTTGCACATGGAATTGATTGCAATTAAGTTATGAAATATAAGGGATGGATTCAATGTACCCAGAAATGGCATGGTGCCAGTGAAACAGCAAAACTCATTTAAATGACAGCACAAACATAAGCTGGTGTCTACAGACTATATGGGCAGTGTTACTAAAGTTCTACCTCTTGGTGTTGGGAAACTGACTGTTGGATAACCAGAGGGAGATCCTAAAAAGCTTCTCTGTAAGCTGTGTATCGTGTATCACGGTGGATTATAGTGCAGCGGACATATTGATGTGAGTACACTATAAATGTCCACCGTTGATGGTTTTACCCATTACTAGAGTGAGGGTAATGTTTGGTGTTGGATTAATTGGTTATACACATGAGACGCTTGACAATGTCGTTTTTTCGTCATTCATCAGCATATTAGTGTGATGTTGGAAAGTCAATGACATCGTATCGAGTTTTCCAGGGCTTAGTCGCTTTGCTAGTTTAATCACTTGAATGATTTTTTGAAATACATCTGAATTAAGTATATATACAAGTGAAAAGGTAGTAGTAATCAATATGTAGCCTAACCATCAATTTTCTGCAAGTCAGTCTTTTAATCCGTTTCTCTTCAACCATTTCCATCTAAACCTTATTTTTGATTTTGAACTATCTCACAAACTCTGAGGGAAGAAATATGTTTACTTAGCAGTCTGGCTGACCTATAAGCTTAATTGAAAAGGCAGGCTTAACAGAGCAAATCAAGACAGAATAATTAAACCAGTGTGACTGAACTTGAAAAACAGCAGTCATTATTACATGTATATCAATGATAGGTGACCCGTCGTGGTAGCTCATTGGCACAGCGTTCGCTTCATAAACAGGCGGTTGTAAGTGCAAGCCCCGTTTGTGCCATATTGCCGTGTCAAACCTAAGACGTTTAAAAAGTTAGTGATTGCTCCTTCTATAACGGAAGTCCCATGTGGTGGCAGGCATTAATGGCAAAATAAAGAACCCTCACTGCTATGGCCCTGAGTACGAAGCATAGGTCTAAATTTGTGGTACTTCACATACAACTGGTGATCTCTCAATATGAGTGAAAAATTCTCCACAGGATGTGAAACAATCAATCAATCATTGATAGGCCCATTATGCTTTAACCAGCACATCTCTATATCAAATGCCCTCCACTTTAACCACCATATCTGTATATCAATATAAGGCCCAACACTTTCACCATCATCTACATCTAATGCTCACCAATTCAGCCACCATACATCTAATGCTCACCAATTCAGCCACAATGCATCTATAATGCTCACCAATTCAGCCACCATACATCTGTATCTTATGCTCACAAATTCAACCATCATAGCTCTATATTTAATGCTCACCAATTCAGCCACCATACATCTATATCTAATGCTCAACAATTCAGTCACAATACATCTATAATGCTCACCAATTCAGCCACCATGCATCTAATGCTCACCAATTCAGTCACAATACATCTATAATGCTCACTAATTCAACCACAATACATCTATAATGCTCACCAATTCAGCCACCATACATCTAATGCTCACCAATTCAGCCACCATACATCTAATGCTCACCAATTCAGCCACAATACATCTATAATGCTCACCAATTCAACCACCATACATCTAATGCTCACCAATTCAGCCACCATACATCTAATGCTCACCAATTCAGCCACAATACATCTATAATGCCCACCAATTCAGCCACCATACATCTAATGCTCACCAATTCAGCCACAATACATCTATAATGCTCACCAATTCAGCCACCATACATCTAATGCTCACCAATTCAGCCACTATACATCTGTATCTAATGCTCACCAATTCAACCACCATACATCTATATCTAATGCTCACAAATTCAACCATCATACCTCTATATCTAAAGCTCACCAATTCAACCACCATACATCTCTCAATGCTCACAAAATTGACCAGCATTCCTCTATATTTAATGCTCACAAATTTAACCACCACCACTTTAAACATCATATTCCCATATATACATGTATAAGGACAACTACTTTAGCCACTCTATACCTTAGGCTCACCCTTCAACCATCATACCTTTAAAGGCATGCATGCTCACCACTTTTGAAATTACACACATGTACCACTGCATGAGCATGTGTTTGCAAATATACATGTATATATTGGTCTATATGTTATGTTGGTAGTACTTGGGTAACTGTGTTCATATCTCCTCTTTTATTCCAGTACTCTTTTCCTTGCAGCAGTAAACTAATGCTTTAGAAGTCTGGATTAATGAAACACTGAACTTAAGAGTTTTATAGAAGACAGTATGAAATATTGATGAAATGTACTAATCTGTTAGAATGCCTTTGTATACTAAGTATTTCCCAAAGGTTGATTGTCTCCTTCTACACATTATGTATAGTTTACATGACAGATGAAATCGATTTCTTTCTTTGAATAGTTGCAGGTTTTATTGGCGATGTTTAAAGAGGAGGAGGTTAATTACCTTTTTTTTTAATTTTTTTTTTTTTTTTTTTTTTTAGGACTTGGTTTATATTGAAATGCAAAATGAAAATACCAGTGAAAAAATATATCAATTGATTAAATGATTTTAGTGTTAATCGATAAAGTGGTCTGCTTTTCTGTGTTCTTCAAATATTGCAGGAAAAAAATATAGTAGTTAACACATCAACCAAGTGAAATGAAAGTAATAAGTCATGAGTACTAAACAATGGAAGGAATTGGAAGTTCAAGGTTTGTTTTTTAAAAAGACATGCCTGTTGAAATATTCACTGAACAGTCGGCATGTATGACAGGTGCATTGGTTTAACTGGTATTAACAATGTACAGTAATATAGTACGGAACAAAGAGTTCATATTGTCCAGGATAAGCCATGGAAAAGTCCATGTATTGATGACATATTTTCCCCCAATTTGTTCTGCAGACAATGTAGTAAAACACAATCTGGAATCGATACAGCGTTTTGCCTAGTATTCTCGTTCAAAGGATCAGCTGTGTTATTGTTTACATTAGTTTGGCAGTCAGTCAATTTTTTTCTTTGTAGAATTTAGTGAGAAAGTAGACCATATCAGGCTTTATGTATGGGAAAGGCATGGCTTTTACATCACCTTCATGACTGTGGATGATTTTTTTTCACTACAACTATGATACAGATCAATTTGTATTATTTGTTATCTAATGAGATTTTTGAAAAGAAATTCATTTGGATCAATTGCAATCATCCGTGAAAAACTGTGGACTTGATCATGAAATGCAGTCTCTATTTGTCCAGGTAGTGCATTTTTAAACCAAAGTACGATAATTATACAATCCATTTAGGTCAATTATTTTGAAGTGATTGACTAGCAAACTAATTTTCATACTTTCTGTACCAGCTATGATATAACACCTGAAGAGACTATGATTGATTGATTGATTGAATATTGTTTAACGTCCCTTTCGAGAAAATTTTCACTGATATGGAGATGTCACCATTGCCGGTGAAGGGCTACAAAATTTAGGTCTTATGTTCAGCGCTTACGACTTTGAGCAGGCCGGGAGTGATCTTTATCGTGCCACACCTGCTGTGACACAGGGCCTTTATATAGTCACCTCTTACGACAAGCATTAAGGGGTACTGAGGACTTATTCTAACCTGGATCTACTTGGCAATGAAAGTTCAAATTTTTGAAACATTTTGTTTTTTTTACAAATAGGGAATTGCATGATTCTTGATAGAGAAGTTTTTCTTTTCTTTTATTTTCATACTGTAATTTTCAGACAGTTGAATTCAATATTGATATAATTCACATTGCACCTTGAAATTCGAGCTTGTTTTTTTTTTAAAAATATAAATATACAGAAAAGGAACTCTGATATTGATCAAATGATACAACATATATACATGCTTAGTTTTAGAACAAGATCTACCTGTCAAATTTTGAGATTAATGGTTTATACCCCAGCTGACAAACTATTACATAAGAAAAGACTAAAAGAACTTCGCTATATAGGGAAATATGAACAGAGCTGGAGCTTTGATCATCCGTGTTAATGAAATCTGTTTTTGTCTGGGTTTGCATAATGTTTGTATGAGTGGGGATTCAGGGTCTTTGTCCTAGGTAAGTAAAAGATAAGTACAAGCATATCTTAGCCTGCCAGGTAGACACAGGTTGTGATAATCTCCCTGTATTTAATGAGTTTGGAGATTCTTAATTCTCTTGGACACCTACGGCTATGTCATACCGCCGCTATACACGCTAGATCTCCACCTGACATTTTGCTGATGTTTTCAATTAAAGACTCCTCCTACTTGTGAGTTGCGTTGTACATCCAAAAGGAAGATTATACTGTTTGTATAGATTTAAACATTATGGACACGCTTTACTTTATTTTATGACTACTTTATGACGTACAAGCTGTCTTTTTCAGGTGTTAAATGTATAGGTGAAGTTTCTTTTCAAAAAAATTATAAATGCATTTCTTTAATAGTTGAATCCATTTTCCTTTCTTTCTGCATAGAAATTTAGATATGGTCAACATTTTTTTTCTGTGATTAGCTATTTGAAGCTATGAAAAATTCATATTTGATATTGTAGATGACAGAAGTACGTCTCTCGGCCTTCAGAAAGGAACTTATTCTACAGACCATCAAGGAAGCTGGCATTTGCAAAATGTTGGTGTAGATGCAGGTGAGATATGTAAATTTATCCCAGTTCTTTGACCAGAAGATTAGAGGCAATTCATATGATTTGAAATTCAAAGACAATTCTACAACAGTGAGTGTTCTAGGTTACTTATTTTGTGACTGAAGTTGTATGCCACTGTAATTGGATACTAGTATTTAGGGTCATATAGATTTTGGTCTGTTAGTTCGCAAAAGCTTTCACCAGCTTGGCCATAACTTTTAAAATGGATGGTAGTGGAGCTTTCATATTAAATACTTCCTTGTGGCATTAAGACCTTTCTTTGGGTACCAAAGTTTTTGATTGCCTGACCTTGACATTTGGGTTTGACCTACTTTTGAAAAACTTGAACCTTGGCCATTAGGGCTATTCCAGAAATAAATACATGGGGGGGTCGGGAGGCACCTTTTGTATATACCAAGCACCCATAAACAAAAAATAAAAAATTACCCCATGACCCATCAAATTGATAAACTCATTTTACAATGACCCATCTAATTAAAAAAAAAAAACTAACCAGACCCACCACAAAAATATTTTAAAAAATGAAAACGGTACAAATCTCGCGAGGTTTTCGGGACAAACATTCTAGTCAATGACGCGGTAATGCCTGTGCGAGATTGTATCACAGTAGTTCTGAAGAAACGATGTCACATCAACAATCAAAGGCATCTATGGCGGGAATGTTGGAAAGATTGGGAGTCCAAACGATGCTATTATCATGAAATGGGTATGGATATGTTTTTCTACGAATCGTTCGTCTTCTAATGGAGCCCGCGCCCAGAGGCCTCTATATCACCATCACACCGACTGATAAATATAACGCATCGGTACCCTCGTATAAATCAACTAAGGTTTGCCTATTTTTATTAGAAAACGGAATACCTATTGGTTTCAAAATATTCCCAAAATCGATGCACTGTAAACTGTAATAATCTACAGAACAGAGTTCGCCGCCATCACGTCCAAAGGGACCCTACTAAACGCGCCTCTAATTTGAAGAGTGCCGTAATGGAAAGTTATGCGCTGCAAAGAGCGACAACTCGAATAGTTCTATGTTACTTCCGATTTCGAAAGCACGTTTTCAATTTTCCCTCCGACGTTTTGTAACCAACACGACAAGAGCGACAATAAAAATATTCTGAAAACTCAACACCCACGTGGCACAAAATAAAACAATAGAAACTGCCCACTACCCATAATAAATATTTTATTAACAATCCAACCACGGACCAAATAAAATATGAAAAAATATGACCACCCACACAAAAAAATATCATTTGCCGCCCGACCCCCCCATTTGATCATTTCTGGAACAGCCCTTATCAACTTTGCTGCCATATGAGGGTATAATATATCACAAACGCATAGATCTTGATATTCTTCTGTACAATATCAAAACTGAATTTCATATTTGGTAAAGTATTGATAAGTTACTTCTTTTTTAACGCAATGCTTGTTCATATTGTTGAAAACACTCATTTGATAGTACATTTTGTAAATCAAGTTCTCTAGTAGATCTGTATGAATGATCAGAAATAGGACATCTGCTTTTATTGATGGAAGAAAAGAAATGTACAAGTCTTAACTTAGAGTAAAGTATAACATTTTGAAAATTAATGATAATGGCAATGATTTTATTTTAAAATTATTTCATTGCTTTTGATACATTTCCTTTAATAATCATATAATGCTGATATGGAATTAAATTAGATTTGTGAAAAGGATGTGGGCTATAGACACAGCTACTTTCCCCATGATATTGATGCATGTGAATTACAATAATTGCTTATTCCTTTGTGATTTAATCCACAAACATTAAATTTTGATCTCATTTCCAAAAGATCAATTAAACCATACTGTACAAATTTAGCATATTACTAGTATCTTTGATCAATATGCAATAGAAACTAAAATCATTATTCACCCACTACATTGTGTTGGGAAGTTGGAGCAGAATGCACTATATATAGATCTGATCTCCATTTTATTGACGCTATTTTTTCACCTAATTCTTTTGAAATTGATAGATTTCATTCAATATTCATAATTGAGGCACATCGTGCTTCCAGCGTTCCCAGTTTTGTACGTATTATTTATGCCTTCAAACTCTGAATTGTGTTACAGTAATATTGGAGTTTTAAATATTATGAAGCTAGCAATAGCATATTTAATAAAAAATTCTAAAAAGGAAGCAGATAAGATAAGAATGTTTTTCTGATACAATACTCCCCATGCCAATATTTAGGTTGATCCTATGGTGATGAATTTGACTTTGAGAAATGACTGTCAATAAATTTACAGTTTTGACCACTATATGAACTGAAGTTCGGACTTTTTACTTCACCAAATATATAGTTAAGCGCTTTGATGCAGAGGTCAAAAGATGTCAACTAAGGTTAATACTGTGGACAGACGAGGAACAATATGCCTCTTTTCTGTAACAAAGAATTCTTGATCGTCAATGTATTTCTTTTCATGTGGATTTTTCTTTTATTGACTGATTTGAAGAATACAAGTAAAATTTTATAGTCCTGTATAATATATGAACTTGTAATTCTATTTTATGTCCCAAATATCAAAATTTGGGGGAGGGGATTTTGTTTTAAGAGTCGTGTATCCCTTTATCAGATTTAGTGGTGTGTCTGTCAACAACTTTAAGCCTGCATGGTCAGAACTTTTTATCTTTACATGATGAATGCTTTGTACTTAATGTAATGAAAGGCCAAAGCTGGTAAAGGGTTTATATTGAGCTCATGCAGGGTATCAATTTGGCCATGGTTTGAGAAATAGTGTTGCTCAAAAACATATCATGTGTTTTCAGCTCATTGAACTGAATTGAAAATGTAGCATCTGACTCGGCATATAAAATTTTATTTCACAGATAATGATGCAAAGAGTCATTCTAGTCTTTTGGAATCGGAATCAACATATATACCTCTAGAGATTGCCTCAACCCCGAATCGACCAATGACTGCCCCAGCAGTTACGAGTTCTGCCCCTCTAAATAACTATCCATTTTACATGCAGACGGACAATAGACCTGCAACATCTGCAGAAACTCGTTATGATGCATACGATCGTCGTCCAATCAAACCTCTTAATACTGATGTGTTCAAGGGAATTAGGCACAATTTTCAAGTGTCCCCACCTACGCAATCTGGCAATGAACCGGCACTGGGAACAAAGAAGAAAACTCCGCCCACAGCACAAGCACATGATTATGACACTAGTCAGGAAGCGTCGCAAAGTGAACAAATTTTGAATCCTACAAAAGAGAATATTCCTGTGGAGGAAATATCGAACATTAAGGATATATCAAAGGATCGTAGGTCCTCAGCCAGACGCAGTACTTCTCAGAGGTCAGATGGAAAGTCCTTGCAAAGAAAGAAAGACAGTGAACGATCTGATCGCAGTAGTATACCAGTGTCTAATAAAACTAGTGGCAATATATCACGCACACATTCAGACTACACACCCGGGCGGTATGCCCCACGCAAACATTCGGAACAAAGTGGGAATTCTTCTAATAAATCCAGAAGGAGAGATTCTAAGTCAAAGGGAAATAGAGATTCTGGAGTATTTTCCAGGCCCAGCAGTGATGCCATACTGGACACAGGTAGGAATTGAATGTCGCGTCATTTATATAAATAAGTATCCTCAACACTGTTATTTTATACACTATCCTCAACACTTAGTCTATGTTATTTTATACACTAGTGTCAACACTACGTTACTTTATACACTATTGTCAACACTATGTTAGTTTATACACTATATATCCTCAATACTACGTTACTTTACACACTATCGTCAACACGATGTTATTTTATATACATGTACTCTCCTCAACACTATGTTATTTTATACTGTGAGAATATACACATGCAATTCATTAACAATTTCGTTGTCAAATGTTATTTATATATCAGTCAAAATGCATGTGTAAATTCAGGTTTCGTTAATGTAAAGTTGTGGAATTTTAAATCATGTTTATCTTGAATTTGCTCTTGAATTTTAGAGAGTTTCAAGGTGTTCAGTGGGACAGAACAGATCACATGGTCTCATTTATTGAACTAGTGGTGTTCCATACTTCATTACTCGAGTGATGTAATATTTGGTAGGGGATGCTGGTAGTTTTTGTGTTGAAAGAAGAGCACACAGCAAGTTCCATTGTTAAATTGTCTTTTATTGGATAAAACATTGAAGTCAGTTTGCCATAGACTTAATTTCAGGTTTAACTATATGTACAACTTCATAAGAATTACATATCCCATTTGGGTATGACATAAGCTCTAAACTGGGGCTTATCACTGCATGGCATGACCATAAAATACCCCAGCAATTTATACAGTTTGTGGAGTATTAAGTCAGCTGTATTTTTATAAATCTCATGGTGTGTAAATATGATCAATTCCAGACAGTTAAATTTGGCCGCTGTCCATTTGTCCATATGACTATTTCAATGTATGACGTTGCATTTTGTCAAAAGTTCAAAACTGATGACTAACAGTCCGCATTGCGCTATTAAAATCCATAAATATTGTTTTGTATCAATAATAGTGGGGATAAATATTAATTGTATGGCAAGGTTGTTTTGATGGAAGGTCATTTTTACGGTCCCAAATACTTTTAAGCTTAAAATGTTGTTTAGTTTAACTGTGCGTGTGCATTTGGTACCTTAGGGGGTGGTTTTCCTTTAATTGGATTTAACAAGCCTATCTTGCACTTCAAGTGGATTATTTTACATAATGTCTATGCTAATATCATTTAAAGTCAAACTATACTTGGATTGCCTGCATGTAGTTTAGGACATCAGACCTCTGTTAATTTAGGATCCCCTCTCTTTGCTAAAATGAGCTAATTGGCTTGCTCCCCTAAGAGGAAATGTTGCACCTATACATGTACAGTACTAGCAGCCATGATGCACCATGTCTAACATGGCCGGTGCCAATTATGTCACCCACACTCCATCTATTTTCAAACCTTTTGTATGACAACTACCGTGAATTGTAATTAAGCAGGGTAGTTCAACATGCATGCACCTTAACTCGGGATTCAGCACATTTCCTGGTTCAATCTGCCTGTGTGTTCATGTCACTGCTCTCTAGATAATTAAACATAGAAAAATAGGAATGCTGGTAGCATTAATACTCTTTGGAAAATGTATGCTGACAATCTGTCTAAAAACATTTTCAATGTCTGATCTGCATTATAAGTGGGTAATTTTGATGAGTATGATGAGTGCTGTTTTAAAATAGCATGAATTTTAACAATAATTTGGGGTATACTTTCATTCCATTAATTTAATTTACCAAATGTTACCCCCCACCCCCACCCCCCCAAAAAAAGGAACATGTGATTAAATAGTATTTGCATGTTTTATTTCTTATTGAAAGCTTTTTTGTGTGTAAACAAATCATTCAATACAAGGATTTCAGTTTAATGTCAAGATTGAGGGTTTGTTTGAATGTTTAGAAATGAATTCAGAAGTTATGTTGAGACATGTTCAAGGATAAGTTAGAATTATTATGCAATATGTTTGAGGCAGACTGCATTTCAAAATTGTGACATTGAACAAAGGGCTGACTGTCTCCTTAATCTTCAATATTGGCTGTTTCTCTGCATTGATGTTGTTCATAAAGAAAAGTTATGAAGTAAGAATTGTCATTAGCAATGATTTTCGTACCATGCAAAGAGTTGCTAGGTAACTTCTGAGGCATTCTTTTGATGAATTACCATAGAAACTGGATGAAGTAGGCAGCTGTTGTTTTTTTTTCTGCGTGCATGAATAAAATCAGATTAATGTTTGAATTTTGTACACTGCAAAGGGTTGTTCATATGAGACGGATAATTTCTTTTAATTAAAAAAAATCAAGTGAAATGAGCATGTTATTTCATAATGATGGCATGAATGAAAAATTGAATATTTAATTTTCAATGCATGAAGTTTACACCAGCACAATTGTTGAAGTTGTTTTCTGTACGAAATGATTCACTTTTTAACAGCTTCCTGTTTATTTAAGAAACAAGTTGCTATCCTTTAGAAAAGGACTGCAATATATAGACCATATTGACATGTTATACAGTACAATATATAGACCATATTGACATGTTATACAGTACAATATATAGACCATATTGACATGTTATACAGTACAATATATAGACCATATTGACATGTTATACAGTACAATATATAGACCACATTGACATGTTATACAGTACAATATGTAGACCATATTGACATGTTATACAGTACAATATGTTGACCACATTGACATGTTATACAGTACAATATGTAGTCTATATTGACATGTTATACAGTACAATATGTTGACCACATTGACATGTTATACAGTACAATATGTAGTCTATATTGACATGTTATACAGAACAATATGTTGACCACATTGACATGTTATACAGTACAATATATAGACCATATTGACATGTTATACAGTACAATATGTAGACTATATTGACATGTTATACAGTACAATATGTAGACTATATTGACATGTTATACAGTACAATATGTAGACCATATTGACATGTTATACAGTACAATATGTAGACCATATTGACATGTTATACAGTACAATATGTTGACCATATTGACATGTTATACAGTACAATATGTAGACCATATTGACATGTTATACAGTACAATATGTAGACTATATTGACATGTTATACAGTACAATATGTAGACCATATTGACATGTTATACAGTACAATATGTAGACCATATTGACATGTTATACAGTACAATATGTTGACCATATTGACATGTTATACAGAACAATATATAGACCATATTGACATGTTATACAGTACAATATGTAGACTATATTGACATGTTATACAGTACAATATATAGACCATATTGACATGTTATACAGTACAATATGTAGACCATATTGACATGTTATACAGTACAATATGTTGACCATATTGACATGTTATACAGTACAATATGTAGACCACATTGACATGTTATACAGAACAATATATAGACCATATTGACATGTTATACAGTACAATATATAGACCATATTGACATGTTATACAGAACAATATATAGACCATATTGACATGTTATACAGAACAATATATAGACCATATTGACATGTTATACAGTACAATATGTAGACCATATTGACATGTTATACAGTACAATATGTTGACCATATTGACATGTTATACAGAACAATATATAGACCATATTGACATGTTATACAGTACAATATATAGACTATATTGACATGTTATACAGTACAATATGTAGACCATATTGACATGTTATACAGTACAATATGTAGACTATATTGACATGTTATACAGTACAATATGTAGACCATATTGACATGTTATACAGTACAATATGTAGACCATATTGACATGTTATACAGTACAATATGTTGACCATATTGACATGTTATACAGAACAATATATAGACCATATTGACATGTTATACAGTACAATATGTAGACTATATTGACATGTTATACAGTACAATATGTAGACCATATTGACATGTTATACAGTACAATATGTTGACCATATTGACATGTTATACAGTACAATATGTAGACCACATTGACATGTTATACAGAACAATATATAGACCATATTGACATGTTATACAGTACAATATGTTGACCATATTGACATGTTATACAGTACAATATGTTGACCATATTGACATGTTATACAGTACAATATGTAGTTCACATTGACACGTTATACAGTACAATATGTAGACCATATTGACATGTTATACAGTACAATATGTAGACTATATTGACATGTTATACAGTACAATATGTAGACCATATTGACATGTTATACAGTACAATATGTAGACCATATTGACATGTTATACAGTACAATATGTTGACCATATTGACATGTTATACAGAACAATATATAGACCATATTGACATGTTATACAGTACAATATGTAGACTATATTGACATGTTATACAGTACAATATGTAGACCATATTGACATGTTATACAGTACAATATGTTGACCATATTGACATGTTATACAGTACAATATGTAGACCACATTGACATGTTATACAGAACAATATATAGACCATATTGACATGTTATACAGTACAATATGTTGACCATATTGACATGTTATACAGAACAATATATAGACCATATTGACATGTTATACAGTACAATATGTAGACTATATTGACATGTTATACAGTACAATATGTAGACCATATTGACATGTTATACAGTACAATATGTTGACCATATTGACATGTTATACAGTACAATATGTAGACCACATTGACATGTTATACAGAACAATATATAGACCATATTGACATGTTATACAGTACAATATATAGACCATATTGACATGTTATACAGTACAATATGTAGTCCATATTGACATGTTATACAGTACAATATATAGACTATATTGACATGTTATACAGTACAATATATAGACTATATTGACATGTTATACAGTACAATATATAGACTATATTGACATGTTATACAGTACAATATGTAGACCACATTGACATGTTATACAGTACAATATATAGACTATATTGACATGTTATACAGTACAATATATAGACTATATTGACATGTTATACAGTACAATATATAGACTATATTGACATGTTATACAGTACAATATGTAGACCACATTGACATGTTATACAGTACAATATATAGACCATATTGACATGTTATACATTACAATATATAGACTATATTGACATGTTATACAGTACAATATGTAGACCATATTGACATGTTATACACTACAATATGTAGACCATATTGACATGTTATACACTACAATATATAGACCATATTGACATGTTATACAGTACAATATGTAGACTATATTGACATGTTATACGGTACAATATATAGACCATATTGACATGTTATACATTACAATATATAGACTATATTGACATGTTATACAGTACAATATGTAGACCATATTGACATGTTATACACTACAATATGTAGACCATATTGACATGTTATACACTACAATATATAGACCATATTGACATGTTATACAGTACAATATGTAGACCACATTGACATGTTATATATAGACCACATTGACATGTTATACAGTACAATATGTTGACCACATTGACATGTTATACAGTACAATATATAGACCACATTGACATGTTATACAGTACAATATGTAGACCACATTGACATGTTATACAGTACAATATGTAGACTATATTGACATGTTATACAGTACAATATGTAGACCATATTGACATGTTATACAGTACAATTTATTATACCTCAGTATGAGAATTCTATACAACGCATAATCTGATTGGTCTAGACGGTCACATGCCAGGGATAACAAAACTTCATATCTCCTTCTCAAACATCATGTCTCCCTATCATATTTACCGCTTGGGCAGCCTCGTGCATTTTCCATAAATTTAACGTCAAAGACGACCAAATGTATTGTGACGTCACAATAAGTCCGAGTCATTCTACTTCCATAATTCGTAACACACAAAATATGCGGGTCTGTGATATACAGTTTTAAAATCACCTGATTTTGGTTGATACAAAAACAAGCAAGTAAATCAGCATTCAAGGAGAATGGTAAAACAAAAACTGGTTATCATATCACTGTATTTCGCTGTTTGTACCTTCTAATTCGTTGAGGCGCTGTGTTACCGTTAGGGCAATCTCAGCTACATACATGTAATTTTAATGCAATTTTGTGGTCTTGCTTTGTTTCGGTATAATAAACAATTTATTGCATGAATGTTTGGGAGATATGAAGATTTATTCACCCAAGAAAAATCATATTCCCCGAGGGCGTTGCCCTCGGGGAATATGATTTTTCTTGGGTGAATAAATCTTCATAGCTCCCTCACTATCATGCAATAAATGTATAATGTAGACTATATTGACATGTTATACAGTACAATATTTAGACCACATTGACATGTTATACAGTACAATATGTAGACCACATTGACATGTTATACAGTACAATATATAGACTATATTGACATGTTATACAGTACAATATGTAGACCATATTGACATGTTATACAGTACAATATGTAGACCATATTGACACGTTATACAGTACAATATGTAGACCACATTGACATGTTATACAGTACAATATGTAGACCACATTGACATGTTATACAGTACAATATATAGACTATATTGACATGTTATACAGTACAATATGTAGACCATATTGACACGTTATACAGTACAATATGTAGACCACATTGACATGTTATACAGTACAATATATAGACTATATTGACATGTTATACAGTACAATATGTAGACCATATTGACACGTTATACAGTACAATATGTAGACCATATTGACACGTTATACAGTACAATATATAGACCATATTGACACGTTATACAGTACAATATGTAGACCATATTGACACGTTATACAGTACAATATGTAGACCATATTGACACGTTATACAGTACAATATATAGACCATATTGACATGTTATACAGTACAATATGTAGACTATATTGACATGTTATACAGTACAATATGTAGACCATATTGACATGTTATACAGTACAATATGTAGTCTAAGACCATATTGACACGTTATACAGTACAATATATAGACCATATTGACACGTTATACAGTACAATATGTAGACTATATTGACATGTTATACAGTACAATATGTAGACCATATTGACATGTTATACAGTACAATATCTAGTCTAAGACCATATTGACACGTTATACAGTACAATATATAGACCATATTGACACGTTATACAGTACAATATGTAGACCATATTGACATGTTATACAGTTACTGTACAATATGTAGACCATATTGACATGTTATACAGTACAATATATAGACTATATTGACACGTTATACAGTACAATATGTAGACCATATTGACATGTTATACAGTTACTGTACAATATGTAGACCATATTGACATGTTTATATACAGTACAATATGTAGACCATATTGACATGTTATACAGTACAATATGTAGACCATATTGACACGTTATACAGTACAATATATAGACCATATTGACACGTTATACAGTACAATATGTAGACCATATTGACATGTTATACCGTGGAACCCCGTTATTACGTTTCTCATTTTTTCACAATAAAATAATGCAATGCTGAGGGCAACATACGTAGTAAATGTTGCAAGTGAAATCCTTTGGAAAATGCGTATCTTCTGTTAATACTGGGTACTCCTTGGAAGGGAGGATGTGTGAATAGATACATTTCTTGTTAACATTTAATTTGTTCATCTCTATACATTTATGATTAATTTCACTTCAATTAAGGCAATGATTTATACTTGCTCATGATCATAGAAATATGAGTTTATCATGACCCTTCTACTATAGCTATATTACATAACTGAGAGTTTTTGTTGCACATGCAAGCATATCAGAGAAAATGATGAACAATTCGTAAAAGTGAAGGTTGACCTTGCTAATTTTGCGGCATGTTCTAGATTGATTTAAATGCTCCGAGCACATACAATAAACATGGGAAATGAAACCGGATTCATTATGTTACGTGTGCTATGATCGTTTCACAGGGGTATTGAATTTTTTGTAGAAATAATGCAATATTTGATCAGTGGGAAAACAGCATAAAGGATAAAGGAAAATTCATTTTGAACTCAATAAAATTCCCATTTCAATTTTTAATACTAAGAAAGTATCAGTTATGGAAATTATTTCCCTCTTGGCGAAGTTTGCATTTAATCAGATGATATTAGTTTGAAAGTCTGCGAGATTTTCAATGATCAAACTATCAGCCAGTCAGGCTTAACATGACAGTTATTAATAATGAATACCAAGGACTGCATACACATCTAAAAGTCATCAAATGCCGGGCTGATAAAACTTCATGTTAGCTTGTCAGTGTTTGGTGATCAGATTGATTCCGTATATTGCTGAGATGAATTCTTAATGCTGGTCATAGAATATGGGTCTCCTGAATGTCGTGGTCAGCATGGCGTGATCCTCCTAACCAGTGGGTGCTGTACAAGACATTTAACAAATAAATTTCATTTTCGAAAATGCATGACTGTCACAGTATGAACTATGACACGTTATGCTGGGGCATATACTTCACAAAGCATATGTTAGTGCTTCATATAAAGTATGCTGACATGAAGCGTTTTATACTCTCATATATTAGCAAAGATGAAATTCATTTTTTTTATTTACATTTTATTGTTAATCAATTTCTGTTGGAGTTCCCAGCCATTAAAATAGATTTACTAGTAAAGTAAAACATGCTTATAGCACAGCTAGTACTAGCTGGGTTTGAGCAATTTTGATTCTTTATATCAAATGATAAGTTAGATTGATTCAATGAAAATCACTTTGCTGTAAACCTGAATTCATGATGAGCATATATTCTCCAAAACCATGTTTTACTGCAAGTTCAGTTTTCATAAGAGTGTTGTTTAGAATGACAGCACATTCATAAAAGAAATGCATATATCATTGCAATTTGTGATGATAATCAAAGGCAAAAATATTGGGAAATGTGGAAATATTGGGGAATGTGTAAATATCTTAAAATTGAGGTGTGTAAAATGTACCTGTATAGTCCATTATATTGATACATGTACCATTGTATGAATAGGACCATACTGAAAGCCTATAATAAGCTGTTGGTCTTAATTTAACATTTTGCAAAATGATAATTGATGATCAGATGATGTAGTTTCTTGGGTCCCCTGATTTTATGGGGGTATTATTAAATAGGAATGTGTGTTATATTTAGACAAGTGAAACAGGTTGAATTAGCTTGGTTTAAGTTTTTATATACAAATGAAAGAATTGGGAGGAAAAAGATGGATTTTTTATCAAACAATCTCTGTGTGTTTGTTTCTCCACAAATTAAATTTTGATCAGAACCTTAAATTACATTAAGGTTGATGCTTGAAGGTCTGAAAGTTCAAGGTCAAATTTATATAGCCAGTAAGTAAAGGTCAAGACCATATTTAAAGGTCAAATTTTCTGTATTTGGATGTTGCCATGCTCAAAGCTCAGAGTTCCACAAACACATCATGACTTGTACATAGTGTATTGTGTGTTCCATATATCTTGCTTAGATATCATGTCAATAAAATTAAGTAAGGAAACTGATAAAGATTTTACAAACAGTTCAATTAGAACTACATAAACTGTCATTCTAGCTTCAATTTAAGATTTTAAAAGTTATGAAAGGATCAATAATCTTGAATTACACTAGTGTTCTTTGATTGGTGTGGCTCTAAAATACACAACTGTAACATGTACATTGCTGGGAATTTAATGAACAAAGGATTTAATTGGATAATCTTGTGCTTTAAAATAAGGAATGTGTAGATTAACTTCAAAAAGACTCCCTAGGGGATTAAATTTTCATTGTCAAAGTGCATTTTGAATAAATCCTATTTCACAAGTTGTCTTTTTCAGCATGATAATAAACGTTAGATTTAAGTAGTTTAATTTATTTTAAGGAGATGATGCTAATATGTTGTTGAGTGTATATCTACCTGTCTGTTTAATGTTAGGGACTATATTGTTTGTTAATCTTGAAGTAAGCCCCTTAATCCTAGTGTTAAGATATGGCGTGGTACAGTCATTGTTTTGACCATGTCAATATGCCTTTTGATTTTGACCCTTTTGTAAACAACAGAGGAAATATTGAAGAAATGATTTAAGTGACCTGTTAATGAGTTTGATTGGGGGAATGTTGATTTGTGATTGTTGCAGTCTTGATCTTTATCATTGAGTGAATTGGATTGTATTTTGTCACTTGGGAAATGCCTTGGTATAGTAAAAGTGTAAGAGGTAGGATTGCATGATTCGTAAATTCCACATTGTAATTTGAAGGTAATATATGATATATACAGTATATGCACGATAGTGAAAAAAATCTTTATCTATAGAATATATAATTTATTAACAACGATTTATACATTGACGATATAATTTGCAATTTTAATGCTCTTTTAAAACTCAATGCCATTCATAGAGCAAGTAAAATGTGAAAATACATGTAATTTGTACTCACTGGGAATCTTTGATAAACAAAAGGACTAGACTGCAACTCTTTAGGTAATCTATCAACTTGAATTTTTTTTTTTAACTTTCCTATAAATTCAATTCGCAAAATGCGAAAGCTAAATGTGTAACTCACAATGTACAAATCTTTTGAAAATCATTATCGAGTATTCAATAAAAGATGAGGTCTGTAAGATGTGACGAATCAACTAGTATATAGTAGAATTAGGACTTCTTTGTTTCACCAGTAAAACCAGCTCATTTGATCATCTTATCTCACATTTTGTGAGTATCATGTAGCAAATTTTTAGTCCCAGATTGAGATACCACCAGAAATAGGATTAAAATAGTATTATTTCCTGTAAAATAAATATATGTAGAAAATGAATTGATAATTTATTCTTAGTCAGACTAATGTTTAAGTTTTTTCAATCTTTTTTTTCCCAGACCATCGGGCAGCCACATTAATACAGGCCACATGGCGGGGATACTGGGCTCGAGAGCACAACCCTGAGGTCGTCTCAGTACGCAAAGAGATGCGGGCTCGCAGAGCGGAAGATCACATCGTGGTACTCCGGGCAGAATTAGATAGGTACGTACCGATCGTAAAATCATGTAATCTATATGGTTAGAGAAAAAAATTGCATGTACTTTAAGTTTTTCTTCTTTGATTTCATGATTTGGGAGTTGTTGATCTTTATGGTAAGATTCCCTGCTGTTTGGGGAGAATATGAATTCTTAGGTATATCCATGCTGTGATAATGATGAGTAAGACTCGCTTAAAATTAGCCATTTTATAGAAAATGGTGTCATATATTATAAAAATGAAATTTTGTTTGATTTTACTTGTATTTGTCTAGTTTGTGGTTACCGTGAAGGGAAATGAGAACTGCATTTGAGACTGGTTTCTTTTCACAGGCAGCGAAAGTTATATGATGAGGAACGGCACATGAGGGCCCTACAAATGGAAGCCATTCGATGTTTGTGGAAGGAAGTGCAATCCCTCCAAAACTGGAAGTCTGAAGTCCTCAACACACATCAATTTAAGAACACCGTGGATTCCAGTCACCAAGACGACAGTTACAACTACAGCCAGGAGATTCAGAACACTTTAGAGAGGGTAGGGGTTCGGCATGGAGACAGCGGGAAGATAGGTTACTCAGTGGAGGATGAGCGACAGAGGGAACTAGAGAGGACATGTGCCAGTCTGCAAAATCAGGTGAGATGGAAGAAGTTGTACATGCATTTGATTCAGATATTTGAAAACATTTGATAGAAAATACTTGCATGTAGCTACTGAATAACAAAAAATATTGTTCTCTGGCTGTCATGCATTGTGAATTAACTTGCAGATTCTGGGATATAGTTTATTATTGTGGGATCTTGGTTGGTGAATATGATGTGTGGATTACGTTTATCTGTAGGTGGCACAGCTGTCTCAGGCTCTGCAGTCTGTATCCAGTGTTGTTTTCCAAAGTGGCATCATGACAGCAGGCATGGACTCCATCAACAATGGTCAGTACTGATCGAAATAATTTATTTTAGAGTGAAGTTTTCTAATTGCATGCCTGGTTTGATTTTGATGGACTGTCGTGTTGATGTATATTTTTGTATAGACGTGGAGCAGACATTGTTGGTGACAGGGTATGAGGAGGAGGAGAGCTCCAGCTGTGAGGAGATGAGCTTTACTGGTTCCAAGTGGGGTAGGCTGGATTAACTGCAGTAAAAAGATAATCTCAGTCAAGATGACATGAAAAAAAGATTAATGCTGAAGTATGATAATTCAAAAGAATCTTGCTTGGTGATTTTGTAAACATAATGTAATGACATGAAAATACTTTTAATTTCAGCCACAGTTCCTCATTCGCTCTCTCCCTACCCCTCTGAAGAAGAGGAACAGTACTTTTATTCCTTCCCTCAGCTGGGCTGCCCCACCCCTCCTCGAAATCTGCATATGGAGCACAAGGGAGAGAACTCCATTGTCATATCATGGGGTTCATCTAAAATATTAGACTCCTCATTTAAGGAAGTGAACAAGCCACTCCTTGGTGAGTTATCTGCAGACTTCTGGGGCCATTATTCTGATGAAATGAACCCAGTTTTGGTCCACATCTCACTTTGTGTGATGGAAATCAATCTTTAGCTTTTCAGTTTTATCGTTCTGAATCCTTTAGTATTTCAGAATTAAAAGGGAAAAAAATGATTTAGTAATAAATAATTTACTAATACTTTCAAAGACACTCATGCAAGAAAATTGTAATGGAATGTTCAAATAGAGTGGATTTTTATAGCATAAGAGTATGGAATCTGGGTGTGTATTACATTATGTTAAATCCTTTGTAGGCTACAGAGTATATGTGGATGACAAACCTGCAGCCATGATAAATGGTCTGTCTGCCCTAGTCCATGGCCTTAACCCTCAAGTAACTTACAAGTGAGTATTAAGAAAATTCAGAAGAAATTCACATCTGTTCTTATGATTTCATTGTTATGTTGGAAGTGCTTCTTTACTAAAAGGGCATTTATTCTATTCATTAAATGGCAGTATATTCATTAAATGCCAGAAACTAATGATATCTTATCTTTTACAGGATTTATGTAAAAGCAGTGTCTTCACTTGGAGAATCCAACTCGTCTGACATTTTGATGGCTGCCATGTCTCAAGCTGCACGTGTACGCACCTCTAGTACAGACAGTAACAGAACAGACAGTGATCACGATTCTACAGAGAGTTCAGACTTAGCTCGACGAAGAAAGGAGAATCACCAGAGACAGAAACGCAGAATTAAATCTCCTCGCCAGGACAAGAGACAGTCCAGCAGAAAAGGGTCCAGTGCCAGTGATCAAGATAGACCCCCATCTAGGTCTGAAAAATCAAAGTCAAATATCGGTGCGAATGGTGTTTTCAAGCAGCCAAAAATTCACATGAGGCCAAGCAGCAGAGATTCATCTCGGGTGCCAGAGTTGCATGCTGAGCCACAGTATTCAGACTCTGTCCAAGGCCTTCCTCAACCTAGTGAGTCAAAACGGTCCCCACAAGCAGGAAGTCAGAACAAAGGACCTTCTACCTCACAAATGTCAGAGACTTTTACTGTTGAATCTTCTGAGTCATTGTTAATGGCTATCTCTAGAGCACAGAGTAGCTTAGGGATGAATGAGTCAAGCGATCAGTCTGTAAAAACGCATAGAAGGAAACGTAGTAAAGACTTAAAGACATATGAATTACAGGATGATGATGTTAATCAGAATCAAGGAAGTCCGAGTGCAGGGAGTGTTCATTTTCAGAATGTCATGGACCAGTGTTCCAAAGTTGGAGGTGACAAAGACAATATGAATAAAAGTGTGGATATACCAAGAGAGAAAACTCAGACTCATCGAAGAACTCGGAGTAAAGACTATGAATGGAGAAAAGAGATTGATCTGTCTGGTCACACAAGGGATCCAGAGAGGAAGGAAGTGAAGAAGGCTTGGGTGAAAGATTCTCCAACGGGTGAAGTGCATGGGATTCCTATCATTGACGCAAGTAAAAGACACTCTTCTGGCAGTAGGCCAAGTAGTCCTGCACCTTCTGATACTTCAGAAAAATCAGATAAGAAAAGAACTGTTGCAGAACTTCTAGAAAAATTTTCCAGTAAAGGCAGTACAAATTTTGGTACAAATTCATTAGGAACAGAAGGTAGTGATCAACATGCTAGCTTGCCTCCAAGGTCGAGAAGGACAAACAGCAATGAAGACGTAAGTGCCATGCCTGAAAGTAGAAGAACTCCCACCAAGAACATGTCTCCATCTTACACAGAAAGACGGAGAACTCCTTCCAATGGGTCTGAGAGTGATGCATCAGAACTTTCAAGCTCTTCTGCTGCCAGACAGCTAGATATGGACAGGAAACCGGGACCAGGAAGCACAGGGATAAACAAACTTTTACAAAAACTACAGAACTTCTCAAAGAGTCAGGAGGAATCCCTACAGAACCGAGCCCAGAAAATGAAGAAGAAGTCCACATCTGAAAGTCCGGGAATCGAGGAAGAACATCGTCGTCCCCGAAGGATCAGTGGGGGCAGCGAAGGAGACTCGGTATCAGAGAGGACTATCCATCAGAGTGATAGTTCTTCACAGTCGGATGATCCGCAACTCAACAGAAAACCTTATAAGACCCACAAAAGGTAGAAAAGCAAAGACAAGCTGTCTTATATCCTCTCCTATATCTCCCTGTGTGCTTCACATACGATCTTTTTTGAATTTGCTGAAAATGTGTTATAAAAAAGAACTGGGTTAACTTCATTGATACAAATACTGCCTTTTTTGTAGAACTTTTGTTTTTTGTTGTTTTTTTTTTTTTTCCTTTGTACTTATATACAGTGTTTATCATTATATAATAAATTTCCAGATAAATGTTATTTCTCTCTAATATTATTTTGTTGTATATTTTTCTCCTCTTTAATGTTTAGTTCTGTTCTGGATAAAGAATAGGGAGCTGATTTTTTCTTGGGGGGCGGGCTCCTCATCGGATAATATTTGAAATTACCTTAATATTGAAACAAGAAATCAATTTAAATTAAACATGGATTACAGCATATCATTTTAATGTGCTGGAACACAATTTTGAAGATGATGTACCATATATATGATGCATGAAGTATATGTATATACCCAATGGTACATCACCAATTCCTTAGGGAAAATGGGAATGTTAGTAAAATTTAGCAGTTTTTTTTTTTCTTTCTTCAAGTAGTCCAAATATTTTTTTTTATTTAACGTCTGTTCATAATGTGTGGCAACTAACTGTTCTGTTACCTAGACCTGAAGATCCCTGATGTCTGGGTTCCGTAATTCCTTCGCCTATTTCATTTTGACAAATACATTCCTGAATACTTTAACCTCATCCTGGTCTTGTGTTTGATTTTTATATAGATTGCAATATTCTCTCTCTTTCTGTCTGTCTTTCTAAATCATTAAAGGTTTCACTGGCTTTGTTAGTCACTATCTTACACTATTTTAAACTTTTATTTAGAGACAAGATAATATGTAAATGTACAGACCTCTGTTGACCTTTGTGCATTGATTCCTCTGTAGATCTGGCTCAGACCAGAAAGTGACTGTCTCTCACCACCACCAATCATCTGCACCTCCCACCCCCTCCCATCGCTCCACCCACAGCACCAGCAGCAGGTTTGAGGACTACACCCCAAGACCAGGGTCTAATGTCAAACGTACTGCATCATTCCATGGGGTAACACCTTCACCCCATAAGGTGGTTCAACCAAGAAGAAGTGGCTCAGATGTATGTATTTTCTTAAAGAGTTCTTCATTTTAAAGTCAGTTTTATGATTCAATTTTACTGATATTTGTTACTTAAAATATCATGAGTTTATATAAATGTTTACTATAAAAAGAGATTTTTTTTCATGAAAATATTAGTATCTTTGCAAAATGATATGCACCGAAAACAAGATATACTTGTAGCAAGCATCTTGAGGCTTACATGTATCTAATCTGGACTTGCTTGATTACAGAAGAAGACAAATCAGATTCAATAACATTTGAAATGAAAAAATCAGATTATATATGTGTACAGCTTACACAACATTTGCTTGCCTTGTCATATACATGTACTTTAGAAAATGGGTACATGCAGTAGAAACCTTTATTCATTGGTTACTTGCAGGAAAATTTGTATGATAAGGCGCAGGAACAAACACCACCTGTAAGTCTTTCTATGATCTCTACAGCTTGAATTTTCTCATTAGCACTCTTTAGTTCAAATCTCGTAGTCGTCGTTCAATCATTGTCATAATCGTTTTCATTTTCTTCCTCATTTGCTTCAAGTGAATTGGCATTGCTATTGGAATGATTTGACAGTTGCGCCTGAGTTGTTCAGTTTTTGATGTGCAGGAGGATTTTTTATTGCAATGACTCTTGAAACAAATGCACAAAATTTAACACTGTCAAATCATGACAAATCACAAATAATCGCGACGCATTAATAGAATGGTATGTAACAGACGGAATCATGGAAGCAAAAAATGATAGTCTGAAATATCAAGATATGTATGCCATATGTTTGAAACTGCATTATTTTCTTTTATACTAGGACCATTCAACAACTCATTTTCACATTTCATCAATTCATTTTCAACTCTTCACAGATCAAGGTATCATTAACTCGCACCTGCTCTGTGTTGTGTCGTTGTACAATTACCATGTACACCAGTGTCTTGTTCATTTTGTGATGTTGCATAATTTTTTTAATAATGTCATTACCCCGAAACATTCCATGGCTTCCCTACCACAACATTTCTCTTTCTTTAAAGAACATAAATCATGTGTAATTATGTCTCCCCTCTTTCAAGATGAGACATTGTTTGTCTGTCCGTCCGTCTGTCTGTTACAAAATCTTGTGCATGCTTCTCCTTCTATATGGCTTATTGGATAAACTTGAAACTTGTACAATGCTTCATTGCCTTTTGTACATGTAGCTGTGCATATTGATGGGACAGAAGGATCCAATTAATTTCTTAAAAGTTATGATGGATCTAAGAGGGGTGGAGGATGTTAAAATAGCTTGTGAACATTTCTCCTCCTATATGGCTTATCTGATAAACTTGGAACTTTGTACAATAGGGAATACTTCAATGTCATTTGCAGATGTGCATATTATAGGGACAGAAGGATCCGATTGTTATCCTTAAAGTGGATCTGAGGGATGGAGGGTGTAAAATAGCTTGTGAACACTTCTTCTATATGGCTTATCGGAGTTCATAATGTCTATTTTCCTGTTCGTGCTTTCTCCTCCATACCATGCAGTACATTAAGGGGAGGAGGTTTCATATGGAGCACTTCCAATTTGGGGAGCTGGGGAGACAAAAAACAATCTCCAGTTTATCAATATTACATTTTGCCTTCTGTCATGTCTATTATTTGCATAATACTTTTTAAAATAAACAATCTGCTGATTTATAAACGGGAGCATAGATAGGCCTATATAAATGTGTATTGCTGAGATTAAAGTATATTGCTTTGTATACAAATTGAGAGACACGTTTAATGCATGCAAAAGCATCTTTTGAGATATCCACTGAAAAAAAAATAGGGCACTGCTCATGATATAGACATAACGGCTAGCACCAATACCTTTTTTAACCAGATTATATTTGGCAATGACATAGTGAATTAATGTATTGCAATTGACTACATGAGCTGGAGAACAGGAAGGGGGCACTATATCGTACACCCCCGTCCCAAGAGCTACAGTACAGGACTGATTTCCTCAACATGATGAACTAAATTTTAAATCATTGACATAAGTTATATGATACATAACATCCAATACATGATCGAAAATAGAAATCTATCATTTGTTCAGTTTGAGCATGTATATCATCTGAAACCAATAGTGCATTCAGTGAGAACATAGTTACTACATATGCTATATCCCACAACCTGGTTTTTTTTAAGGGGGAGGGAGTTTAAACAACCTTTTAATTGTATCCCTATGTCATGTTCAATTCGTGCTCAATATTTAAGTTTTAAAGGACATCACCAAATGCAACAGCTGTTCATGTCTGCACACTCCACTCCTTGTGTATATATATGTCACTCATTCAAAGTAGATAACCTTGGTGTCTTGCTAATGTTGGTTTTGTTTATTTTTTGTGATCAGGAATAGACAAGAACTCACACATGTGGTAAAATTTAAAGGTATAGCATGCAGAAATGCACTGTTTGCAACTTTGCTTGATGTTGAATTTTATCAACAATCCAATCTTTTACGTAGTTTTCAAAAATGGATTGAAGTAATTATTGTCAGAAAGTGTAAATAAAAGTTGAAATTGTTAACTAAAGATATTTTAATCTTAAAGATGAATTCATTTTGTTGTCTGCAATATTCATGAAATTTGGAAAATTATAGTATATTAGATTGGATTGTTTAGGATTCTGTTTCTGAAGATACAACTCAAAAACTTGTCAAAGAAATTTTTTTCTCTTCAGAAATGGATTTATGATTACTTTGGAAAACGAGTGCAGTTTGCTAGTGTTTACAATTATAATTATATGACCACTGTACACAAAGATTTTACATGCTTCTGATTTGCTCACTTTAGCATTTTTTTAAAAAGTGTACATATAATTGATGATTCGATCCTCCAATTCTATTACTTTTAAATGCTGGTACAGTAGTGTTTTATATCAAGAACAATCTCGTAGTGTTCTTGACCTTTTAGATAAAAGAAATCAAGTAGTTGCTTTCAATCTCTAAAATTAGGTCACCTTTACGTAGATACTTTAAAATTTCCTAGACTGCTTAATGTATATACACAGTCAGGAAAATTTACACAGGCACACAATGCGCTTTTTTTTTTTTTAATTATTATTCTTAGATTTCGACTTGTATATATTGGAGGTCATCTATAGTTTATTTTATTTTTATTTTATTTTTTTTACTTGAACTGTTGCATTGTTATGAATATCTGATTAATGATTGAACACGAGATCAGAATTATGTATAGGAGTTGTGTGGAAACTAATGTTTGAAAATGAAATTTGATTCATTTAAGATTGTTTAAATTAATGATAACTCTTGAAATTCTATCAGGGAAAAGGCAATCTAATTAAAATTAGATCCTATGTGTATAGCAATAGTAGATGAGTGGATCAAAGGATCTAATCTTAATTAGATTGGGGAAAAGGGTTATAACAGATGATCATGAAAAGTGTATAAAAAAAAATTTTTGCATAAATTATATGATTTTGTTTCCAATATCAGAAATGTTACTTATTTAAACTCATCAGTTTTGTTGACTTTTGTTTTTGTTTAAATGTATTTTATACTCCAATCATGATAACATTGAATTACTTGCACAAAATAGAAACGAGAATTGATTACATTTCATGTTCTACATCGTGGATTTCCTTTCAGAGTAACTTAAGGATTTTTTCTTCTTCTTCAGGATATGTTCACGACAGGAAACTTTAGCCGCAAACAAAGACAAGACAAACAGAGTGGTATAAATCTTCATCACATTCCGATTCTCTCTGGAGCCCAGCTACAAAAACAGCAAAAACCAACGTAACAAGACCAACATTGACATGTACCATGTATATGTGAAAATATGTGCAAAGGAACATTTTTGAAATACTTGATAGCAATGTAGTACATTGTCAAGTGTCATTATTCTGACGTAGTCCAGATACATTATACTGGTACTGAATCCGTCTGATGTAGTCCAGATACTTTATACTGGTACTGAATCCGTCTGTCGTAATCCAGATACTTTATACTGGTACTGAATCCGTCTGACGTAGTCCAGATACATTATACTTGTACTGAATCCGTCTGACGTAGTCCAGATACTTTACACTGGTACTGAATCCGTCTGATGTAGTCCAGATACTTTATACTTGTACTGAATCCGTCTGACGTAGTCCAGATACATTATACTTGTACTGAATCCGTCTGACGTAGTCCAGATACATTATACTTGTACTGAATCCGTCTGACGTAGTCCAGATAGTTTATACTTGTACTGAATCCGTCTGACGTAATCCAGATACTTTATACTTGTACTGAATCCGTCTGACGTAATCCAGATACTTTATACTTGTACTGAATCTGTCTAACGTAGTCCAGATACTTTTAATGTATTGGACTCAGCACAATCTCTCTTGATTTAAGGAGGTACTCTATATCATCATAATGGCTGACTTCCTTTTTGGATGAAAATATAACTATCAGCAATATTTGCCTATTCATTTAAAAAATCATTGCCTAGCTTAGTCGCTTTATAGGTTAGCACGTCGACTGCTGAATTGTAGATTGCAGGTTCGAATCCAACAGGGGTTTTTAATTCTTTTCAGATTGCTTTCTACTAAAACTGCATTTTTTGACTAAATAAAGTAGATTTGAAAGTTTTCAATTTCAAAATATTGTTGTACATATCCTCCACTTTTCATCCATATCAAATTTCTCTGGTGTAGCATACCTCCTTATCAGAAAAACTTTTTTTATAATTAGCAGGTTAATTAAGTTTAAAACTGATTAATTCACTACTTAGATATTCGAGTAGATCTTTTGGTGCACTGATCTACATGGAGCTAAGAGATGTATATAAGCCCATACTTTTGGAAGATTGCATTATATTCATGAAATCGTGTTGTAGAGGTATACGTTTTAATCTAAGTCATGAAACGCTACACAAGTTCATTAATTAAGCAAGAGACATGTAATAAGTATTGTTTTGTGTTCAGTTGTATGTAACGTAGAACAAGTATTTGTTGAGCTGTGTTTCAATATTGTAAATTTTAACATACTGTTTGTGGAATAAAGCTGCGTTTTGAACGAGGTAACTTGCATTATATATATAAGTTTGAGTGTAATTTGCGGTGATTACAATATCAGGAGAGTCATCACTGCCTTGTAGATTTTTATTTTATATTTCTAAGATATGTCTCAGACTATTTGGCATTGCAATGCATATAACAGTGCTTTCAAGATTTTTCTCTCCTTTTTTTTGCGCGTTGTTGTATTTAACATGTTTAACATATTATATTTTGTGTTCTGTCCTTGTGCTAATGATTTATGACGGTTAAACTATTAATGTATTTCTTGATGTCATTGTGAAAATTAATTTCTAAGTACATTAAGGATAAGTGTATTTATTTCGTCATTTCACAATAGGATGTGTATGTCAGCAGTTGTATTCCAGCTAATATGAAACTTCATTTAATTAAATAAGAGAGTTAAGGAAGTAAACGATTTGCCAGACAAGTAAATTGTGATAGAGTAACTCTGTGATATTTGATAATTTCATCTTCCGTATTGTCAAAGACAGTATTTCTCAGATTTTCATCTGAAGAGAAATTTTCATATGGGGAAAATTTCTCCAAGTGCATTTTAAGCACTCGGGATGAGCATGTTTTAAGATAAAACTCATTTGATCATGTACATGTATGAAGTCAAATACACTTGCCGAATATTATTTACAACTAACATTTAGTGCGTGTCTTATTTTTTAAATTAGTTGTAAGAATAAATTCTTCCCTAGACTTATTCATCAAAAAATCATACCATTAAACATATAAAGGAATAAGGCATATTAGGAATTTATTTTTTAAGGCATGCCATTAAATGAAAAGTTCTGTTCATAAGCGTTTATCAGCATAACGAAGAGTTAGGAGCTCGGTCTGCATGTACTCCAATGCATTGTTACTTTTCCATGGAGTAAAAAGTTGTCAAATTGACATGAGTTTGGAGTAAAAGTCTTGTAAATAATCCTGTTGGCAGAACTATTATGTAAAAGAAAAACGTACTAATAATTGTAGTAAATGGATTTATTTTATTGTTTGTTTTTTGAAATGCATTTATATCCATGTATACGTATGTATGTTGCTGTTTTGTCATTTTCAGGTGAAACAGATCCGCAATTTACATGTATTGAAATGTATGCTTCAGAATAAATTTACGAAAATTAATTTTATTGGGGTGTTTATTCGCTCATGTCGCATTAAGGGACCTCTATCTCCATTCCTATCGCCACTGTTCGGGTAATAGGCAGGGTAGAAGTTCGACGTATGGATACGCCATACATGCATGTCCACAATAAAGACTTGGCTTGAATTTTATTTAGAATGATAAAATACACACCAAAGAAAGCAGTTTAAAAGGGATTACTAGTGATTTGCAGCTAAAATGTTCATGTAATCGAACAACTGCAAGATGAACAAGTGAAGACAACGAATAGTGATGAATCGTGTAAATCTTGAATTATGAAGAATACAAAATTAAGAAGACAAACACGGACCCCTGGTCTAGCCTCTGGTTAATATGCGAGCGGAATTCTGTGTTGTTTATTAATCATGATTCTTTAGACATCCGTGCAAGTAGAAGGGCACGTTTTCTCCAGCAGGTATTTCCTATGGTCTTTGTCGTTCTGTATGTATAGGAAAGGTGCATATAGGCTGAACCTTGGTGGTTCCTTTAAGATTTAGGCTGCCGATATCTTATACCTTGGTGGTATCGTATTTACGACCTCTAGGTTAGACGCTGAGTGGTACTCAATTCTCTCTTGGCGGAAATGATTGTTTTCGATATTTTGAGGCAGTAAGGTGATGTGCATTTCTCGATTGGATTAAAGAACCCTCACTGCTACGGCTGTAAGCGCTAAGCATAGGTCTAAATTTGTGGTACTTCACCTACAACTGATGACGTCTCAATATGAGTGAAAGATTCTCGACGGGACGTAAAACAAATGAATAACCCGATTGAGCCACAGGCACTCGACGTTTTAAATATCTATAATAAAAAATTGTCTTCCTGTAAACATGATATTCAAGACAATTTTTTTTAAATTATAGATATCTAAAACGTCGAGTGCCAGTGGATCGGGCCTAGCTTAATCAACTGGAATAGAGATGTTGGTTTTTCGTTTACTGACTGGCCTGACTTATTACGTGGGTTTAGGGGGTGTATTATACCAGATACTTGATGGAGTTACTCCACTTTCTGTGTGACGTCACATGTTCGTGTGCAGACATGTATTTCAAATCTTCGTACGATGGATCAGTCTCTATACGAGTGGAAAAAAATCATGAGAGAGACGTTATACAATATAATGTAGTAATTAGGGCTATACAGACTGTGGATATTGACCTGGATAGCTCAGTAGTTAGAGCACCTGACTAGTAATGCAGGGGTCCTTGGGTTCGATTCCCGGTCCAGCCAAAGATTTGCTCCTCTCTCCTATATATACTACATTTGGTACCGTTTCCACCCTTGTTCTTGCAGGTGAAGGTCCTGTTAGGGGCGAAAAGAATCTGGGTTATGTGTCTTCGAGGGCGGAGACTGTTTAAGGAGGGAGGAATGTGGTAATTAGGGCTATACTGACTGTGGATATCGGCCTGGATAGCTCAGTGATCAGAGCACCTGACTAGTAATCCAGGGGTCCCGGGTTCGATTCCCGGTCCAACCAAAGATTTTTCTCCTCTCTCCTATATATACTACAATACAATCAATTCTCTTTTTCTTACAGTCCAAGGAACACTGATACCCTGGTGATTTGTGACGGGCAAAGGGATTTAGGCCTCATTGGTTAATATCCGAGCGGAATAGTCCAGTCATTTTACGCCAGATTGTGCTGAACCTAATCTCATTTTACCTTCTCAACACTGAAGAGTTCCGATAGTTTAGGACGCCTTCTAATAGATTGATTAAATATTACACAGTTTTCTTTTTATTGCTTTTAATTTTTATGCTTAAATGCTTTGTACAAAGTAATTGTCAACCAGTAAGTTCTGTATTTTCAATCATAGTACAAATTGTCATGAAGTAGTATATCGGAACTCTTCAGTGTTGAGAAGGTAAAATATGAAATGGTGGCCGTTTGCAATGGCTTCGAAAATAGCCAACTTGAATTACTGTGGGATTTACACCTTGTAAAGGTAAGAAATGCATATTTCATTGTGATAGGGAGTTAATAGGATGTCCGAGGCGAAAAGTTGAAGCGGGAAAGAAATTCAATTTAACCCATTTTAATCGCAACAAGCGGCCGAAGTTCAGGCAAGATTTCCCGAATCACTTTATGTGATACTGGTCTGAGATTCGGAAGAGGCGTCAGTCCAAATATCCAGCCTCGACGAATCTCGCTGAGATTATGCTGAACCTAGAACTAATTGCAACAGAAATGTTTTTATGTTCTTTGGATAGCTTACAGTGTCCTTAATGCTATATTAAAAATCGCCATCAATTGAAATTTCCATTATATAGATTTTTGGGGTAAAAATCACGGATTTTGAAGAAAAATCGCAAGAAACTGGAAATCATAGATACAAAGCTTTAGTCTGAAAAATAGGCCATTTTAGTTTGAAAACTAAATACTGTATCATAAGGAACAAAAATTTAATTTCTAGTACCATACATACGTATTTTATGGGACAAAAACGTCATTTTTGGTGAAAATTAGACAGAAATGTGATTTCCAACAGCTAAGATTGATAATTAACTCTCATAAACATGACAAAGTAAGTTCTATTTTGTAAGCCTCTTAGATAATGCAACATTTGGTATCACAACTGATTTTGCATCTACAATAAATAGTTTTTAAGAGTTCGTCAGGTGCAGGAAGCATGGTTGATCTTACAGGTAAGCACATATTCCCTTCCATGGTCCACCCAAAGTCCGTCAAATTCATGTTTTCGTCATTACCAGTCCATTGTTTTACTTGATAGAATGCTCTAAGAGAATGATATTTTGTTGCATTTGACGTTGATGGAAGAGTGTGCACTTCAACCGATGTTGTACATGTAATTCCTAGGGCTATTTATCCTTGAAATGTTACTTTAAATTGAATATACACTAAAAGTTTCCCTCTCCGCCGCACTGATCTATAGGTTAGAGCGTTCGAATCCCGGGCGTGACAGAACTAAGTCGTTAAAATAGGTAGTGACAGTTCCATTGCCAAACGCTCGGCATCAGGTGTGAATGTCACTGGTCCTCGGATATGACCTTAAAAACGGATGTCCCGTGTCACAGTAGGTGTGGCACGCTAAACAACCCTCACTGCTCAATGGCCGTAATTACCGAGCAAAGGTCTAAAGTTGAAGCCCTTCACCGGTCTTGGTGACGTCTCCATATGGGTGAAAAATTCTCCCTAGAGACGTTAAACAAGAAACAATCACTCAAAATTCTCAAAATATATCAATATATATATATATATATATATATATATATATATATATAAAGTTATTGTTATGCGAATTGCTACTCTGAAATTTTATTTAATGGCTCATTAATATGAGGCGCCGTTTTAATATTTTTGAAGCATTTTCTGATATCAAAAATCTTTTTTGATATCAGAAATGATTTTTTGATATCAGAAATTCGAATTCTTGATATCAAATAATAAAAGTCATTTTCTGATATCAAAAATTCGAATATTTGATATCTGATATAAAAAAAAATACATCATATTTTCTGATATCAAAAAAAATATAATTTTTGATATCAGAAATTCACATTCTTGATATCAAAAATATAAGACATTTTCTGATATCAAAAATTCGAATTCCTGATATCAAAAAATCATTTTCTGATATCAAAAAATCGATTTTCTGATATCAAAAAATGATTTTCTTATATCAGGAATTCAAACTGATTTCTTGATATCACAAAATACATTTTCTGATATCAGAAAATTAAAAAAAATGGCGAAAAATCTTTACATAAATAATGAATACTCCCTTGACCCATAGAAAATCGCTGAACTACATGCAGGCCTACAAGTCTACAGATCCTTTGAAGATTTTTTTTTAACGGTAGAAGAAATTTTATTAGGTTCTTGATAATTCTGGACATATTCAAGTTCGGGTTACTTTCTGCATCCGGAGTTTTGGCGGTAGTCTATCTATTTTGCTCTCCTCGTTTGTCATTGAATTAACAATCAGGTAAAGAGTTTAGATATAGCGCTTTCGCCCTGCGGGCTCGTCAGTAGTATATATATATATAATGAATATCAACCCTTTTTACCGGTAATCTTATTTATGATGACTTATTTTCTTGAAATCCTTCTATAACATCAGTATATGTGATTTGAAAAATGGCGGATAATGGGCCTGCTGAGCATGACATGTTAAGGAACATTCAACAAGCCATCATGTCTGGTAGCCGTTGTTTTGTACAGTGCGTCTCCATGATCATCATTCTCCACGGGTCTCGTTTGCATATCTTCAGGATCGACCCCGTTCACTTCATAGCGAATTGCAGACAAAGCAGTGCTGACCATTGTAGATATGGAAGAATTTGCCATAATGAATTAGATCTAGATTCACCATTTATTCCCCACGTGCATACAAGATTCGCAACTTCAGGCGGGAAGCTGAAGGTTGCATCACGGGGAGCATTCATTAAGTCGATCGTAGTTTTATATGAGTCTTATTTTCTGATATCAAAAAATCGATTTTCTGATATCAGAAAATACAAATCATTTTTTGATATCCAAAAATCATTTTCTGATATCAAGAAATCTAATTCTTGATATCAAAAAATCATTTTATGATATCAAAAAATCAAATTGTTGATATCAGAAAATCAAGTTATTTATTGATATCAAGAATTCGAATTTTTGATATCAAAAATGTGATTTTTTTATATAAAAAAAAATACTAATTCTTTTTTTTATATCAAAAATTCAATTTTTGATATCAAAAATTCGATTTCTTGATATCAGAAAATGATTTTTTGATATCGAGAATTCGATTTTATGATATCAGAAATTCAACCTTATTTTCTGATATCAAGAATTCGATTTTTTGATATCAGGAATTCGAATTCTTGATATCAGAAATGATTTTTTGATATCAAAAAATCTATGATATCAAGAATTATTTTTTGATATCAAGAATTATTTTTTGATATCAGGAATTGGAATTATTGATATCAATAATTCTTTTTTTGATATCAGAAAATACCTCAAAAATATTAAAACGGCACCTCATACAGTAAAGCATCTCATATCATTATAAAGTATGTTCTCTCGCCATCAAAAGAGTGATGCAATCTCTAAATTATCTTATATTATATTTTTGTTATGAAATCATATATCATATGAGATACTTTAACGAGCCAGATAAAATTTTGGTGTAGTGATCCACCTTAAGGTATTACCTGTAAAGCTAAATTCTCAACAAAGAGAAGCACCACAACATATATAATTTTTATTTATACATGTGTATAGTACACATACCTTTTGTTACAGAATATAAATTGTAATTTGCATAATGTCCTGAAAGTATTGTCGGATACCCACGGCTGATCTCGTCTTTCACTCATCTGATGAGTAGAAGACGAGATCAGCCGTGGGTATCCGACAATGTGAATGCAGGGGCGTAGCTAGAACGAAATGATGTGCGTGCCAAAGGAGGCAGGAAGACTGGAGGGTCATCTTAACCCCCTGCCTCTCGTGGGCCCTGGACGAAACCATAGTAGGAGCACAGGTGTAAAGTTCCAGAAGCTATTGGGGTTTAGCATTTTCTGTTGTCAAAATATGTATATAAAGTGAACAACGCCCGAGTTTGAAATCGCTTAACAGAATTTCGAAGTTTTACTTTCTTGTTAAACAAGCGTTCGGTAGATTTTCTCTCTCAAAATTGCAACAAATAATTTATTGAATATCAAACAAAATAATATATAAATGTTTTGACATTCATTAAGAAGTATTTTCTCGAATAAAATGGAAACACGCAAATAACGAAATTTCTCGGTACCTTTTTGTTAAACACGCGTTCCATAGCCCCCTTCTGTCGGATTTCGAATCATTTTGTTACGGAATACTTTTGATTATGATCATCTGAAGTTAAACTATAATAGCCTTGACTAAATATCATTTGAAATACGCCCAATATTGGTTAAAGACGGGTAAATAACGGTTTTGTATTACTTTAGTGCATTATATGGGTAAGTAGCTTCTGTTATATGGATTTCGTGTTTATTTTATGTAAATAAAAGTTTATCAGTGCTGAATTATGAGGTATATCAACTAAGATATGAACTATTTGTACATTTGTATATAAAACTTACCAAAAAATTCAATTTTGACTGTTTTTAAACCATGATTCCCATTGTCTTGCTATCTCCGGAAAAAAAATAAAAAATTCGGAACTGGTTATGGCGGCCCTATGGAGTTATTTTCATTTAACAAAATTAGCAACATTCCAAACAAAGTGACTCTCACGTCTCACAGCTTGATTTTTCAGTTAGATTTTGTTTTTATTGACAACTGATAATCTTAATTTAACTGTATTATACATATATGTATTTCTACTTTTTTCTCTTTTCTATCTCTATCCCCATTTCTCTGTCAACAAACTTCAACATGGTTCCAGTGGGTATCACTTTAGTCTCAGTAAGTGTATTTATTTATTTTTTCCCTTTTGTAACCTGAATGGTTAGAATTATTTCAGTAAATTGCCAAGGTTTAGGTGATATTGCGAAATGCAAGGACGTATTTAACTACCTAAGAGCTTTAGAGTGTAATATTTATTGTTTGCAAGATCCACATTTTTCACATGATACTGAAGATGAAATAAGGAACTTGTGGGGATACCAGTGCTTCTTCAGTTCATATTCTACAAACTCCAGGGGAATTGCAATTCTAATCAATAATAATTTTGACTTTAAATCTCTGATAGAAAAGGGTGATATTGATGGAAATTATTTTATACTTAAAGCATGTATAGAAGGTCATGAAGTATTAATGTGTACTATTTATGGTCCTAATAATGATACACCACTATTTTTTGAAAATATACAAAATCACATTGATGATATGCAATGCAGTAATATTATTTGGTGTGGTGATTTTAATCTGGTTCTAAACCCAGACTTGGATTATTATAACTACAAATATATTAATAATCCAAAGGCAAGAGATAAAGTTTTAGAAATTATGGAAAGTAATTCTTACATACACCCATTTAGACAGCTACATGAAAATATTCGTAGATACTCATGGAGAAGAAAAACTCCATTGAAACAAAGTAGGTTAGATTTCTTTTTAATATCCGAGACTCTTTTGTCTGGGCTAGAAATGTGTACTATAGAACCTAGTTATAGGTCAGATCACTCAATGATATCCTTGAAGATATCTTTTAATGACTTTAAGAAAGGTAGAGGGTTATGGAAGTTTAATAACTCTTTACTCTATGATGAAAATTATTTAGATTGTATCAAAGATATTATTATAAAGGTAAAGAAACAGTATGCAATCCCTGTATACAATTTTGATAACATACATGATATATCTGATGCAGACATTTCCTTCTCTATTAACGATCAACTGTTTTTTAGAAACATATGTTTACTTTTAGAAATAAGAGATAAAACTATCTCTTATGCATCATATATCAAAAAGAAGAAAGAAAAGGAGGAAAAAGAATTAAAAGAAAGTATCAAATTACTAGACGAAAATGTTTGTGACAGCAATATCAATGAACTGTGTAGTAAAAAGCAAGAATTAGAAAACATTAGAAAAGATAAGTTGCATGGTATTTATGTAAGATGTAGAGCTAGATGGATTGAAGAAGGAGAAAAACCATCACATTATTTTTGTACGTTAGAATCTAGAAATTTCACTAGCAAAATCATACCAAGATTAGAGTGTAATGATGGGACAGTAATTTATAAACAATCAGAAATATTAAGGGAAACAAAAACATTCTATGAACAATTATACAAGAAAAGCAATTTAAACACAATAGACTTGCACAATGATCTTGGTATTGAAGATGTTCCAAAACTTTCAAATAAAGAATCTGAATCACTAGAAGGTAACATTACTATTGAGGAAGCCTCCAATACCCTTTACAAAATGAAATCAAATAAATCCCCAGGATCTGATGGTTTTTCTGCTGAATTCTTCAAAATGTTTTGGAAGTATATTGGTCTTTTTGTAGTTAGGTCTATTAATTATGGGTACAAAAATAACTGTCTTTCTATTACACAAAGACATGGTATTATTACATTGTTACCAAAAGGTGACAAGCCGAGACAATATTTGAAGAATTGGAGACCAATTACTTTGTTGAATACTGTGTATAAAATTGCATCGGGCTGTATTGAGAATAGAATAAAAAGATACTTAGACAAAATAATTAATCAAGATCAAACAGGTTTCATCCCCAACAGATATATTGGAGAAAATACTAGGCTTATTTATGATATAATGCACTATACTGAAGGAGAAAATACACCTGTATTATTACTACTTATTGATTTTGAAAAAGCCTTTGATACTCTTTCATGGACATTTATACAAAAAGTGCTAACACTTTTTAATTTTGGCCCTTCAATTAGGAATTGGGTATCGATTTTTAATACAGACATTGCATCTGCAATCAATCAAGGCGGCAATCTCTCTGATAGAATCATTATTCAGAGAGTTTGCCGACAAGGGGATCCATTATCACCATACATATTTTTGATATGTGGGGAAATATTAGCAATCCAAATAATAATGAATAAGAATATCAAAGGCATTACTGTAAATAATGTAGAAAAAATAAACTCACAATTAGCTGATGATACCTCACTTATCCTTGATGGCAGTGAAGAATCTCTCGCAGAAACTTTTAAAACTTTAGATTATTTTTCAGAAATATCTGGACTACATATCAATTATGAAAGAACTCATGTAATATGGTTAGGTTCCAAAAAATATAGTAATGAAACTTTGCTGCCAAATTACAGGCTTAGGTGGGGTACCACCAGATTTACTTTGTTAGGAATACATTTTGACATGGAATTAGATAAGATACCACAATTAAACTATGAACCAAAATTAGTGCAGATCAAATCTATAATCAAACAATGGGAGAAAGGGTTTTTAACTCCCATAGGGAAAATTACAGTTATTAAGTCATTGGTTTTGCCATTATTAAACCATATTTTAATGTCAATCACAAATCCTTCTGAACTTTACCTTAAGGAATTAGAAAAGATATTTTTCTTGTTTATATGGAATAATACAATACATAGGGTCAAAAAGGAGGTCATTGTTAAAAAAATATGAAGTTGGGAGTTTAAGAATGGTAAACCTAATGGCATTCATAGCATCTATGAAGTTGTTTTGGATAAGATATCTCATGTTTTCAAATAGAGGGATGGGACATTTTATTCCAAAGTTGGACTTAAGCAAATTAGTAAACTGTGGAATTGAATACATTACAATATTCTTGAAAACATTGAAAAATAAATTTTGGATAGATGTATTTAAATCATGACTTACATTGCAAAACTTTGTAAAAAGTCTGATGTTGCTGCCGATGCACCTCTATTTTATAAACCAAATATTCATATTGGTGGAAAACCATTTTATAATAAACAAATGCTTGACAGCGGCATCAGACAACTTAATGATATGATCAATGAAGATGGTTCATTTCTTGGTTTTGAATCGTTTTGCAATACTTATCCAAAATACAAAGATTAACTTTTTAGAATATAATAGCATTTATTCATGCTGTTAAGGCTTGGGTGAAAAATTGTGGATGTGACAAAACTATCAAAAAGCTCACAAATCCATTGATTATGTCAAATATATATACAGTGTTGAAATGCAACAAATCAAAACTTTTTTATGAAATTATAAATCCAAATACCTCAATCACATCAGGCAAAACAAAATGGAGTGAGTTTTTGGAATTTGACACTAAAGAATGGAAAATAATTCATAAAATACCCTTCAGAGTGACAAAAGATAGCAAAATACAATGGATTCAATACAGAATTATAAACCGAATCTTAGCTACAAACTCTTTTTTATTCAAAATTAAAAAAAATTGACTCAAAGTACTGCATTCATTGTCATTCTGAAGAGGAAACAATAGAACATATTCTGTGGGAATGGAATTTTTTTACAATTATTCCTAGCAGAATTTGAGCATTTTTTAGAAGATAAGACTGATTTACAGATAGCTATTACAAAAAAATCTTTTATTCTTGGTTTGATTGAAAATAATAGTCTGATACAAAACACTATTGTCTTATGGCTTAAATATTATGTATACACAGCAAGATGCACTGAGAAGTCCTGGAGTGTGCGTACTGCAGTTTCACAAATGAATTTTTTTTATGAAACTCAAAAATTTATTTTGTATAAAAATGGTAAAATGGAAAAGTTTGATGCCCAATGGAATCGATGGAACCTTCTGTTTTCTTAACTTCTCTCTCTTCCTCTTCTTCTTTCTCTCTCAAATCCCACATACCTTCAGCTCATATGCTTTGGGTTTTTTTTTTCTCTTCTTCTCTGGATATAATATTATTGTATATCTGATATACCGGTATGTGCACAAAAATAAAAAGTTATAAAAAAAAAAAAATAAAAAAATAGCAACATTTAAAAATTGTTATAATTTTACTTAGACAAAATATTTATGTGGCAATTTTTGATGGGGTGTTCTAGGGATATAGTTCAAAGTTTTTACGCATTTATTTTTTCTGTTGCAATTTGTTCTGGGTCAATTAGTATTATGACTGGACTAGAAGCACATGTGACGTATTAGTCATTGTCTATGCTTGGTTGTAGACAACATGCATCAATGGGATGATAATGAACAGTGGTTTTTCCATCCTTTCTTCAGGTTAATTTATTTTTGTTCTTGCGAACCACGCCAGTCATTAATACATCTATAGTAAAGGCCACGGTGCGGCATAATGATGATCTGCGAAGTTCCTGGTACAATAAGCTAGTATTTACAATCGCTGCAGTGATTGGTACCGTCCTACATTCAGATTTCCATCAGTGGGTTCTTATAATGTCACTTTACTTGATCTGAATGATGAAGAATATCAATCACTGAGAATAGGATAAATACCAGAGGTGGGATCAGGAGAAGTAAGCAGCAACTGTTCAACGGTCACACCCTCCGTGAGCCATATATCTTGATCAAGTAAAAGGAGTAATCCGCAGTCAAAATGAGTATGTAAAGAACGGCGTAACAATTGGTATGAAACATGTTAGACAGCATTCGATCCAATGATGGTTTGTACTTACAAATTATATTAGCACAAGGACCATTGAATTTACGAAATGCTGACTTTAAACGAGACTGTTGAAACCCATGTAACATCCACTTATTTGTCAGTAGTCCGTCTCAATTTAAAAATTGGTCATACACAGAACATGCCCTCGCGTATCGAATGAGTTGAGAGACATAAACATCACATGCAGGTGATAATGGAATATTGCTATACAAATATGAGGAGTTTGTCATAAAGTTTTGTTAGTTTGCCGTTGACATCTATGATCACTAAAATATCCAAATATGAAGCAGGAATAGAAGACTGTGGTGTCTTTTATTTTGAGTTCACTGGGATATATCGAATCAACATACAAATGAAAGTGAGTTAACACGTATCGAGTTGAAGGCCACAGCAAAATAATAATTATTCTTATTATGTAAAAGCCGTATCGAGTTGAAGGCCACAGCAAAATAATAATTATTCTTCTCATGTAAAAGCTTTTGCTTAAAGTCTGCCTTATAAGAATGCAAAAACAGGCAAGCTAATAATGGGACACAACTTGTGCCCATGGCTATTCCAACAGACTGTGAGAAAGCCTGATCATGAAAAACTACTTGGATATTGTCAATGAGGAAATCATGCATGTTTTGATATAAACTTCAGAGTACCTGTGCGTAGAATCAGAGTCACTGTGGTGTTTGACAAAGTAATCTTTTGGATGATCGAGATATTAGAGCCGACTACTGGTAATGCCCATGATGTCAAATAGATATGTGAAAATGAAATCGTATTTCTGCAGACGGAATCAAGAGTCAATATATTTTAGAAGAAGTTTTAATTTAGTATGAATTTATATATAACTACATGTTACTCTTTTGTCTTATTGCTAACGAAAGGACACACTATCAATTAAAACACTTCTTTCTAGGTGACCTCCATTGTCCGAGATGTCAATGGTAGCGGCAATTGATGATCTCCTGGAGGATAATAATGATGTAACTGGATGAGTTAAATTTTGCACGTCAGTATTTACAACTTCTGGGGTAGGATGATCGTCTTTTTGTGCCACCTTTCCTCTTCCAATACCTCTCTGAAACCTCGTTTTCTTGCCTTTCTTTTTACGCCCTCCGCTTGTACCACCCCGAGTTTGTATATCGTCTTGTTGGACCATCTTACTTTTCGGAATACCAACACCTGTTGCTGTTTGATCTAGATTTGTCGATCTCTCTAAATTGGCATGGTTAAGTTTTTTCTTAGTTTTACTTTCATTCCTGACCGTTTCTATGGTGTCTATTTCCCGCGATGCACTGGATAATCTCAGTAACGTTCTGCTCTGATGACGCTCTTTAGCTCTGAGGAAAAGCGCATGCTCACGAGTAATGGCCCTTGGATTATCCAAATCATTCGTTTTAAGTTTTAAATCGTGTCTTAAAGGAGGAAGAGCTTGGAATTTGGAATGGTCAGCGAGATTTACTTGAAATATGGGGTTAATCTCACTGTCAGTGTCCTCCACGTCACCTTTGACCTGAAGAAAAAAATATGAATTTGATATTATAAATGTACATTGTATCTACAATCTAACAACTCCTGAAAAAAATATTTTATTTCAAGAAGCCTGGGGAAATTCTAATATTTTAATTGAAATGTCGATCAGATCAAATTGTCACGATCAGTTTGACGTTTCTGGAAAGAAAACTTGCAGCATTTTGATACACGTGTTTAGATTATAAGAGAGGTGTATTTTTTGGCATTGCAATTAATACGCCATACATTAGCCAATAGATGCATTATCATAACTGCATGTAATAAAAAATTTAATAACGAACAAAAACCAAGCACAATCTACTGGTATCCTGAGATGTTCAAATATGTCAAGGATGTACAGTGTATGAATATTCGATCAATCAAAATTAGACAACACATTCGGATAAATAACTGCTAAGACACAGGATTGAAATACATTAAAGCGATCATATAGCTTATATCAATATATACACATGTATATATTTTTGTGTCAGCCAAAAAGAAACGCATGTGGTAATGCACGTTAAGCCCAAATTTTACGATATTCAGTCTTTATCTTAAAAATAGTAAATTTCAGAAAATCAAATGGGACTGACAGACAGACTGACGGACAGACGGTGAGGAAAGTTGTAGTCCCCTTCGATTTCATCAGTAAGTAACAAATATAAAAAAGAAACATTTTATGGAGCGCCAAATCAATATAGACGCAACTAATTCAAGATATCAATAATTCAATTGCGTGCAATAATTCAATTGAATTTGCGCAATTGATGCGCGCATCAACTGAATCATTGCGTGCACTAATTAATTTGATGTGAGCATCAATTGAATTTTTGTGGGCAATAATTCTTTGATGCGCGCATCAGTTCAATTATTGCGAGCAATTATTGAATTAATACTCGCATCAATTGAAATATTGCGCGCAATAATTGATTTCATGCGTTCTCATCAATTCAATTGATGCGCGTATCAATGAGATAGAATTATTGCTCGCAAAATTTAATGTGGAGCTCTGTATGAATGATTTCATAATCTCTTTAATTTGTTTGAAGATAACTTTAATTATTTACAACAATTCATAAAAAATTAATGCACTTATCTATTCTTTTAAACAGACAAAAAAATTCAGTAAAATGAGATCATTAATTTAATTGTGGATATGTTGAATTGGAGATATCATTGAATTGATGCGCACATTATAACAGTTATAATGAACAATAATTCAATTGCTTTTATTTTATACAATCATCAGAACTAAATGAGGTGCAAATTGTACGTATAATTGCGTGCGATATTGCTACATGTAATTATCTAGATACAAATTAATAGAATACTTGCTCAATCAACAGGTGGTTTGAACTATAATCAAAATCATTAACAAGGGCACACAAATAAGAAGTTCGGGGATCGTTAAGATATATTGAGAAGGTGCGCATTGGGGTCAAGGAATGGTCGAAGTTGTATACTCATCTCGTCAGATATTCAACACTGGAGTGAGGACGTCTTTTGTGGGTAGGCTTGAGTGGTTGCATTGGGAATGTATGTATATGTATGTATATTGAAATGTTTGTTATTTTCACTTCAATAAGTTCTCCAATTCTCGCCAGTGATAGCTGAAAAGCCGAGGGGTTCGTTTGAATACATATGAAATATCACAAAGCCGATGGAGTATACTGGACTAGTTTCTTTAATTCTTCAGGGGTATAAAGAAATTTATTACATTATACCCCTGAAGAATGAAAGAAACTAGTCCAGTATACTCAACTGGCTTTGATAATAATACTACTTGTGTAGATTTACTATACTTATTCCTGGATAATATATATTTTCACAAAGTCCATTTCTCATATATATATATTATCAATAACTTTGAAGACTTATGAAATAAAAATGATTAATTTGTATCACTTCCTGGCACGGGCTGGAGAGGACAATCATCAGTCTACTGGTTCTTACACCGTGAAAGTAAACATTGCTACATGTAATTTCGGTCCATCTCTTTGTATGGACAAGACTGGTCCGTTGGATTAGGGCTCGCTCCAAGATCAAATAAAATCACCAGAAATCAACATTTTCACAGTATATCCTCAGGATTATATAAACTCGTAATACAGTAATATGAATTTGATTTTATGGCGAGTTGGAAGGCGTGTGGTTGTCCATGGTAAACCTACCTCTTTTTTCCCGCAGCAGCATTCCTTGATTCTATCTTTGTAGAAGAGTAGCAACGTCACTACTGCAAAAACCACCACCAGTAACACAACGGGGATAACATATATGGCTGAAAATTAAAAAAGTTATCGACCAGTGACACAGCAAGTAAGTCAAAAGTACTCCGTGGAAAATTTGAATATAGCAGCATGTATTGCCAAAAATAATAAAGACTAAAAAATGAAGCGATGTAATTCTATAACCAGTGACAGGGGCTAGATTCACAAAACTCTCTTACGACTAAGATCTGTCTTCAGATCAAAATTTGTCATAAGATGCATCATAGCTGTTTCACAAAACTTTCATATCTTATGATAATCTTAAGATAGTTAGAAATCTTAAGACATCCAGATACTTGTCCAAGTCCATACTGCTGTTTTGCTAAGAAATAGGTAGTTATTCGGAAGGAACGTGGTTTCAGGAACAAAAACCATCTATTAGACTACATGTATATGGAGGGTGTGGACATCATTGATAAACTTCGTATACCGCGACATGTGATCTTTGTGATAAATTCATTTTTCGTTCAGAATATTCCACAGACAGCTTTTTTCTACTTTTGACATAATATGTTGAATTTACTGCATTAGCTTTCCCCAAGTTTCCTTCATATCATTGGAAACTGCAGTGGACTTTTGTTTTGAAAACAAATGCCTTTTCTTTTCTCCACCTCGTCAGTTAATACTTATATTCAGCAGCTGAACAATTTGGACATCGTTTCATAAACATCTTAGATCTATCTGAACGCACGGACTTCGCAGCAGTGAGCACAAGTAAATACATTCGAATGCCATTCATTAATTGTTTGTAGATACAAAAGCAGTGTTGGATAAATCTATTTCTTCACATTTTTATCTTTTTGGTAGTTATTGTACTTTTTCATATCATTCAGTTATTGGCTTTTCACGTATGAACGCTTTTGCGCCCAGTATATACAAATATGTAGTCGAACACTCGTTTTGTTCAATCAATGCGACGTTCGTTATGAATTTACACATGTATTTCCCGTGTCTTTGGTTTCCCCTACCCACTCACACCCTCATTTATGGAATATCTTCTTTTGTATTTAGTATATTATGTTGTTAAATTCTAACAATCTTAAGATTATACCTTAAGATAGGACAGTTTTGTGAAACATCTATGATATGATCTTATAACAAATTGTGGTCTGACTCTTAAGACAGATCTTGGTCGGAAAATAGCTTTGTGAAACTGGCCCTAAAATGACACGGATCATCTTTTTAAAGATGTGCGTGTGTGTGGGGTGGGGGTGGGGGTGGGGGTGGGGGGCTTCTCAACTCAAAAGATATTGACAAGCAAAACTAGAAATAATAAACAAAGAAAACAAACACACATGTATATACCCCAAAGTGTTTATGACCAATCTTCAATATCCTAATACTGCTATTCGTGTTTGGGGGAGTGATTTTGAAGTCTTCAGCTGTGTATGCCTTAACAAAAAGTTTTGTCCCAAGACTTTGTTTTCTTAATCGTGTGGGTGTGTGTGCGAAGTCTTGTTGCTAGCACCCTCTGGCGATAGCATATATACGTTATAGTCTCGTGCAACCATCGCTCTGCTTTTCCCGTAAATATCCGAAGACCAGAGAGTCTGGTAAAGATACGCGATAACGTTTGTAACGCCAGAACAAGGCTCACCAAAATTTCGGTATTTAATTTGATTGCTTGATTCAACACACCTTCAAAATAACGACTACCGAAGAAATTTGTAATAGATTGAAATTGCCGTTTAAGCTTAAGGATTTACAACTAGAGTATTTATAAAAACTATTGTAAAAGGAAAGGATTTATTTGCTGTTTTACCGACGGAAAATGGTAAAATCGTTTTATTAAAATTACTTTAGGAGGCAAAAGTGAAAGTACAATTTCCAGCTGACAAAGAGCGTATTTTTTCTTATTGTACATGTAGTAGTGATTTTCCCATTAGTATCACTATTGAAGGATCAACTAATTAGCATCAAATTTCGGAATTGACTGTTTATGTCAGAGAGAATCCAACGGAAACTAAATGAGCGCTCCCTAGCGGTAACAGTTATTATCTCGTGTCTTTATCAGACTCTCTGCTTGCCGGAGATCTACGGAGACAGCCGAGTGCCTGGTTGAACGAGACTAATATACGTTAGTGTTTTTGCAGCTAATGCACATGCTTGTGCGCCATAGTGCGGCATTCTGGGGAATATGTAGAACAGAAGTCATGAATCTTAGTTTACATTTAAATCTCTGATGTTTAAAACTTTTTTACACGAGTAATAAAATTGTGTTAAAAACAAGGATTTACAGTAAGCTATTCGATTTTGCGAACTAATTATACAGCACACGGGTTCCACATAATGATATAATTACTGACACAATTAAGTAGCCTAAAAATATCTTTAATTGTTTTACATGATTACATCATTTATAAAGGTTATAGTTCTGTTGTTTTAAATAAAACTACAAAATTAGATATAATTGATAAAGCTAGTCCTCAGATTTTCACTTTCCTATGACGATGCGCAGGAAAATTTCTGTTCTCGACAGTTGTTGTAAAGTCACGTGGGAAATATTCTTCCTTCGCATTGACCGACTTTTTTGAGAAAGCAAAGCAATTTTTCGGATCTTTCCGTGACATTGATCTGGAAAAAATACGTCCATAAGGAATTTGAAGGCATCCGATGTTTCGCTGCTCTAGTGCAACAGACAAATCCTCTAACAACAGACCCCTCCCCTTCACTACAGATCCCTCCCCTGACAACAGACCCCTTCCCCTGAATATTTTATGTGTTTTGATTTTATGTTTTTCGTAACTGTAGAATGTCATTAACGCTTCAAGTAAATTTTTACTGTATATGCAATACACTATAAGCTGTTGCACTAGCAAAGGCGAGGCAGTTCCTATATATGCGTGCTTGTGGTTTTGATTTATAAATGATTAATGTTCATTTGAACTGGTGAATAAGAAAATAAAATATAGAATACTGTTTTTAAAGTCAGGCTATAGCAGACCAACAGAGGTAACGATAATTTTCATAAAGCCCATTATCAACAATTGATTAAACTGAAATATATTTATCATTATTTAGTTGAATAACTTACGAGTTGAATCACTGGGTCCGGAAGTGACGTCGGTATCTGAAGCTGTGAAGTAGTCTTCAGTACTAATCCATGTTAATGTTGTAAACTCGGGTGTCATGTCAGAGGTATCTAGAATACATAAGAAAAGCTAAACCCTATAATTCCCCTCTCCCCATTTCTTATTTACAGATTTTATCCCGTGGGGATTCGGATTAGAAGAGGTCCTCAGTACCCCTTGCTTGTCGTAAAAGGCGACTAAATGGGGTGGTCCTTCGGATGAGACCGCAAAAACCGAGGCCCGTGTCACAGCAGGTGTGGCACGATAAAATAAAGATCCCTCCCTGCTCAAAGGTCGTAAGCGCCGAGCATAGGCCTAAATTTTGCAGCCCTTCACCGGCAGTGGTGACGTCTCCATGAGTGAAATATTCTCGAGAGGGACGTAAAACAACATTTAATCAATCAATATTTACAGATTTGTATCTTTCATCGAAATTACTTTGAAACAAGAGATATTTCGGTTTTGGTACATACTTGGAGTTGAAACGTTCAAATCAGTCGTCGAATCTGTCGAAAGTAAGGTAACATTTCCGTACAAAGTTGTATTAGCATCAAGTACACTAGAAGTGAGGTTTGAAGTCTCTGTTGAAAATGTTGTGTCATCAGTCGTTAGTGTTGTTGAAATTTCTGTTGAAGACAAACTCGAGATTTCTGTTGACGTTTCCGTGGAGGAGTAAATAATTTCTGTTGAAGACAAACTCGAGATTTCTGTTGACGTTTCCGTGGAGGAGTAAATGGAGGATTCTGCTGACAAAGAAGATGAAGTTGAAACTTCTGTTGCTGATGATGAATTGGTTAGAGTAGTAGACTGTGTTGTGGACACTGTGCTGGTCAGTCCTCCCTCTGTAGGACAGGACGTCAGGCTGCTGGGATTCACAGACGACACAGAAAGAGCTGATGTCCCACAGGAAAGGGTGATCTGTCCTGTTGGGTTTAGTCCTAAATAACAACAGAGATTCTCAACTGTATGAAATTGCTCCAACTGGAACAACATTAATAAAGCCGATAAATATTCTTAGGAGGAAAACCCGTGATACATTTCTTTTTATCTGGCCTGTGCAAATTTCATCATTTAAAATTAAATTGGTGTGTTTTTTCATTTATTTAAACCCACACTCTTACACAGATGGGGTTACCAGGAGGTCACGCAAACCAAGTTAAGTGCATTCTCCTCAAGTCAGTGCACATCAATACCTTGTATTTGAATAAAAAACTTCCCACCACTTGTCCCGAGGTTATTGACGAAGTTTATGGTGATGAAATGACCCGAGCTGGTGTAGATGACCTTCGGTAATAAGTCGTTGTTGCTGGTACAGTCCAGGGTAAGAGAAGAGCTGCCGTCAGTGATGTCCAGAGACTGTTGGCAGGAACCGGCGTCTCTAAAACTGTCAAAAGTTACATGGATCAAATAATGATGGCGTGCATTTATTACACGCAGCGAATGTAATTCAACATGACATTTTTCTTATGATGATTATTGCATCGCATTAAAATTAGTAAGTTACTGAGGAAAATTTGAATATTTCGCAATGTTTATTCTTATGTCTAGTAGGCATATGTTACGCTGTATATTGTAGGAGGTTGAATGACGTATGCAGGGGCGGATCCAGGATTGCGGTTACGGGAGCGCCACTTTATGAGGCAGGGGGTCTGGGGGTTGCCCTGAGGTGGGGGCTAGGGGGCGAAGCTATTTTCTATTATTTTCATTAAGATGAAATTAATGAAATGACGCAAATTTTAAGGGTTTTTGGAAAAAATTAAGTTCTCCCAATACAGTAATTCAAGAAATCAAAAGACTTTGTCATTTATTCTCCTTTAGTGGAAGAAATTATTGCTTTTTTTATCGTTTAGAACATTTTTCTAAACAAGATACCACGATTTACCTAAAATTTGAAAATTTTACGGGGGGAGGGGGCGCTGGCTGCGCTCCTCCTTAAATCTGCCACTGGTATACATCACGCGTTTCCCTATATCGTGGCACGTTTCCTCCAAAACTAACTTCATTTGTGTTGCTGTTAGCGTGGTCAGTTTGATGACGGTTACAGTCTGACTGTCCAGCTTCTCCAAAACACACCCATGTGATCAAATACGCGACAGTAACTGGCTAATTGAGGTTATCAGGGGTAATTGAATATCAGGGAAAATTTGTAGATTGCATAACCAGACAACAGCAACCCACCTTTGAAAAAATTTCTGGATCCGCCCTTGTCTTATGAACTTCCTGCTGAATGAACTTTGGGATGTTTAATAATTGTAGTTCTCTTCATGATTTTGATATACGACTTGATTGTTTGAAACCTGGCCACTAACACTGGGAGTAACAAATCAAAGACATAAATAACATGTTATAAATCTACCATCGTCGGAAACCCACGGTTGATTACGCTTCGTTCCTCTCTCCATCACCCGTGGGTCCATTCATTCCTACTCGCTCGTTCTCATGAATAAATATTTTAAAATATCGTCCAATCAAAGTAATCGTTATAGTAATGGAACTCTTCTGTTTTTAAAGGTAGCACTAACTTAATTTTGCTATCACAGCAATTGTATACCTAAATTGGGACAAATTCGCTTAGTGAGAGCCCAATCAAATTGCCTAATTAATTATTCATGAGAACGAGCGAGTAGGAATGAATGGACCCACGGGTGATGGAGAGAGTAACGAAGCGCAATTAACCGTGGGTTTCCAACAATGTAAATTTACATGTCTCTGATCAAAGTAACTCGTTTGAATTAAACAGAGTTATACCGAGTTGCATTTGATTTAAAAGTCGCGGCATATAACTGCCGTGGATATCGTATTGGTTGCCTCGCAAATTATTCAATTTCAAACAATAAAATTTGAATTATCCTTCTTAGCTAAATGTCATATTGGTGAATAGCCAATTTTTATTTACCCTACTAAATGTAATTAAGAGATCATAGTTCATTATTAAATTTTCATACAAGTTTATGGGTTGTCTCATCCTAAGGTATTATTGTAGTTGATTACAACTGATAAAAAAAAAAAATGCAAATGCTAAAGATTACAAAATTAAAAAAAAGCCTACCGGTACATACGGCATTAGGATTTTTCTTCAGCCTAAGATGGCGGACAACGGACATAACTTGTTGCGCGTATTAATGTAATGTTTGGGAGAATAATGTTAACAGGTTAGCTGTCATGTTGAATTAATTCTAATACTATCGGTTACCGTAATAATTCACAACAAATTACTTTAGATCAAGAGCTGTAATTTGAACAGTTGTGTTACAAGACAACTCCACAGAACAGGAGCAGGAAGTGCTTGCTGACGTCATTTCCGATGGATAGCCAGTGTTCCAGAAAAAGGCAGGAGAATCTGTTGTAGTTAGGTCTGAACAAGGGTCTACTGCTTGGTCTACAAATATCAGATTAAAACCTTGCTGCTTTAAGGATCATTCTTGTTTGTTCTATAAACGAACTCTCAGATAAACATACATTGTACATGTAACTGCCCCAAGTGAAGAAATATTTCATATAAAGCACAGAAAATGTTTGGATACCCACTTCCGCCCCTACTCGGGGTTGAACTTACGACCTGCGGAACCGAATCATGTGACCAGCGTGTTAGACCGCTTGACCATCAAAGCAAGGAAAAAACGATTGAATTCTCGCCACACTGGTCACATGCTACACGGCCATTGGGAATAGAAATGGGATACAGTTATCTATCATAAATTTAAAAGGATCATGCAAGATACACATTGCATTTGACATATTTATATATATATAGCACCGAAAGAGCAATGAACTTCTTTTAAAAATAGACACAACTGCCTCAAGTGAAGAAATATTAAATGTAAAACACAGAAAATTTTCCTTAATTTTATTTGTTGAAGTTTAACAAAACAAACGTAAACTTGAATGTTTTACTTTGATCAAACTTCAAATTCCTAAATCGTAAGAAAGGGGGAAGGTGAACGTTTTTCCTTTCATGAATGCGCAATTCATCAAAACGAATTTACATTCTTACCATTTCATACAAATGTATAAAAAATAAATGGGGAATCACCCAATATATCTAGCTTTGCATGTGGATATGTAAATAATGAGAAATGTTCAAATATTGCCCCCCCCCCCCCCCCCCCGATATTCTGCATGCCAGATCTATTCTTCTATACGTAGTGTTGAATGACCTTTGTCCACAGTACGTGTATGTACAATGTACGTACATCTTTATGTATTTCTTCAGATCACACAACGTACAATGTATGCATATATGTATGTACGTATGTACATTGTGTGTATGACACCAAGACAATGTATGTACAGTGTATGTTTGTATTTATTCAGATCACAGGATGCATGTACACTGTACGCATGTATTTCTACAGATCACACAATGTATGTACACTGTACGTATGTATTTATACAGATCACACGATGTATGTACACTGTACGTATATATTTATACAGATCAAACAATGCATGTACACTGTACGTATGTATTTATACAGATCACACAATGTATGTACATTGTACGCATGTATTTATACAGATCACACATGTATGTACACTGTATGTATGTATTTATACAGATCACACAATGTATGTACACTGTACGTATATATTTATACAGATCACACAATATATGTACACTGTATGTATTTATTTATTCAGATCCAACAAATTTATTACAGTACACTGTACGTATGTATTTATTCAGATCGCACAATGTATGTACACTGTATGTATGTATTTATACAGATCACACAATGTATGTACACTGTACGTATATATTTATACAGATTACAGGATGTATGTTCACTGTACGTATGTATTTATTCAGAGCACACAATGTATGTACACTGTACGTATGTATTTATTCAGATCACACAATGTATGTACACTGTACGTATGTATTTATACAGATCCCACAATGTATGTACACTGTACGTATGTATTTCTTCAGATCACACAATGTATGTACACTGTATGTATGTATTTATACAGATCCCACAATGTATGTACACTGTATGTATGTATTTATACAGATCCCACAATGTATGTACACTGTACGTATGTATTTATACAGATCACACAATGTATGTACACTGTACGTATGTATTTATACAGATCACACAATGTATGTACACTGTACGTATGTATTTATACAGATCACACGATGTATGTACACTGTACGTATGTATTTATACAGATCACACAATGTATGTACACTGTACGTATGTATTTATACAGATCACACGATGTATGTACACTGTACGTATGTATTTATGCAGATTGCACAATGTATCATGTATTACCTGAAATACAGTAATAGTCCATCTTCATGTAATGCGTTCTTTCAATATACAAAGTCGCGTCACACTGAGAAGGCAGGTCTATCCAGGACACCTGTATAAGACATGATGATTTTCCGTTGCAGGTTTGATAGTAAGTCCGGTATGATCCAGAATCATACAGGTACGTACAGTCATTGACGTCATACTGACAACAGGTGGCATTAATGGGTCCTGTCTGCTGCTGGGGACACCCGGACGACTTGTATTTGGATAAAGTGTAGACTGCTCTCACCGCGATCTTCTCAGTGCCAGGACACGAGGGCTGCAGAAAGTTATCCAACCCAGTTATTCCGTAGCAAGCGGTATCAGACTTCAATTCTAATGTGACTCCGCTATCTGTCAAAGATAAACTTCAATAAGAATCCAATTAGGGTTAAACACCTCGCTTCAGATGACAAAAATGCATCAGAAATAATGAAATTTAAGAATGAAATAGATTATTTGGGATTTTTAGTCTTGTGGAGAAACAAACACATGTACTGACGATGTGACTGTTACATAATGAATGGCAACCTATCCTTATTTAATGCATTCACACATGTAGGCCTACATGTATATCTTGTTTTTATTAAATGAAATGATGAATAAAAATGTTTCGTGATGTATATTGTGTAGAATTAGTAAATAATACGCAGACTCATTCAACACATTTTAATTTTATATATTTTACAACAGGCTCCTTAAGAATTAGTATTTTCCATTAGAGCTTAAGGAAGAGAAGAATTATCCTGAAATCAGGTAAAACTACTGCAGAAGAATTTCCCAAGAAAATTGGGCCAAAATATCCAACATGGACACCTTTTTGGTTTTGACATGCTCTCTATAAAATGAAATCACTCCATAAACCTTATGATGTTTTATCGTTGATATAAAGGAAAGTCCCGTAGGGATCTCGGTTAGAATAGGTCCTCAGTACCCCTTGCTTATCGTAGGAGGCGACTAAATGGCATTGGGCGGTCTTTCGATTGGGATCGCAAAAACCGAGGCCCCGTGTCACAACAGGTGTGGTACAATAAAGATCCCTCCCTGCTCAAAGGCCGTAAGCGCCGAGCATAGGCCTAAATTTTGCAGCCCTTCACCGGCAATGGTGACGTCTCCATATGAGGGGAGAATTTTCGAGAGGGACGTTAAACAATATCCGACCAATTAATTTACCGAGGAAAGAAAACAGTTTCGTCTCCCAGAATTGCTATACATGTGTCATATTATAATTTATTTGTAATTTACTGGATAGGTGTAAATGCAAATTCTATAATACGACACGTGTAACGAGGCATTGTGCACTATATGAATAATGCAAGTAGTATATGAACTCAGCAGTTTAATATTAAATAAGACACGCAAAGTGTATTTTAATCATGAACTTAAGAGGGCAAATATCTAGACCGATGCATATTCAATGCACTCAAATCGTTCAACTACGGAAATCTGCCGAGACATACATTTTACACGTTGTCACGTAGATTGTTGACTATGTTCAAGTCAAGTACATACAATTTGAGAAGATGATGTTATCATCTTTTCCATTATTTGTAAGCTCACTATATTAACTTACCCATGTAACTAAGCGTACAAACCAACAGCATCAACAGTCCAGTTTCTCCCGGGCACAAATTCATTTCTTTCGCGGCTTGACCATAAAATTACCCCTAGGGAACTCTTGGCAAAAGCCTCCACCTTCAATTAGTTTGTGTTCATTAGTGTATTGTCGTCCTTGTATCACAAAAAGGATCTGTTTTGGTTAATCAGTAATCTTTGCATCTACAGCGCTTGACAGACCCACACTATAAAATGCATTGCAGTCAGTTATAGTCAAGGGCGACTGTCCATTTGTTTCATTTTAATCATCAGGGCATTTAAATAATCGGTATTTAAATTTTATGATTAGGTATCTTGAATGGGATTACAAATCGTTAATTTGCATTGGCAATTTGTGACTGTAGTATTTAAAAATCAAAGAATCGTTGCATTAACAGCTAGAGTTCCTTTTCTTTTGTCGTTAAAACAACAGAATCCAAAGTAAGAATACGAACGCTAACTAGAATAAATGAAAGCATCTGCCTGTATCATCTTAATACGAGTAAAAATATCAAAATTATGGGGAAATATATCGACATTTTCAGATATTTAGTATTACATAATTATGTAACACTACATTAAATGTGTGCAGTGCAACAATGTAAATTATAACAGCAGTAGTACATCTGAATGATTGTTATTTATTTATATTATAACTAATTACTACTTAACCTGTTTGATGTCCCCGGGGCCCTTAACTGGTGAGTAAACATAATTATCATTATTAAGCATATTGTTATTATAATTATCTCGAAATTACGAGACGTTTTCGAAATTTGTCAATTTCCACCAATGCGCTACTAAGAAAGATCTCGACGTTATGAAAAATGAAATTACGAGAAATTATTCTAAAATTTTCAAGAGAAGACATCCCAGTCTCCAAATGATAGCCTACAGTTTTCAAAATTTCCAGCAAGTGATTTCCTCCTTGAATATTGATAGTACAAAGAAAGTTGCAATGATCATCGAAATTTTTTCTTTTCAGTTCCCTCGTTACTAGTCCTAATTATTACGATCTACATCTCGTGCCAAAAGTATGTTAATATTTTTCCGAAGATGGTTGTAAAAAAAATCAATCGATATTTATTGTCAATAAAATCATTTTCTTAAAAATTTACGAATTTACTTATTTTTGTCACAAAGAAGCCGCCTTAGACTATTTTTATCCTATGTAAACCGGGAGTAGTCATAATTTCTGCTAATTTTACATTGTCAATGTGGGACGAAAGGACTGAGAATTTACCATTGATGAATAGAAAAGTGTTATTTCACTGAACGTAGATTGAAAGCGGCAAAGGTGGCAGAAAGTTTGGACACGATTTGAGCTGAAAATTTTCATTTTATATTTTCATTTTTATTGTTTACAATGCTTAAAGGAAGTGAACATGAAAATGTGACAAAGGGTTTAGATTTGTCATTTTGATGTATATAATGAATTCTGAAAATCACTAAGATGTAGCTTTCTTCAGTAGGGAGATATTTTATAAAGATTAACTAATCTTTTCAATCCTTGGGAGCTGCCATATTGAAAAAAAATATTACCTCCCTGCTGGGTTATCTCTTAGCATTCACTAGAAGGCAGCACTGATACTGACATCAGTAGGACACATTGTGTGTATTTTTGGCACATTGTAAGCATCAACGTTAAAATGTCATCAGCAGAGATTGAATTAGATATGGGATATCAGGTTGAACCTGATGTTACAGAGGAAGAAATTGTTTCTCAGAATAATGCTTCTTCACCAGCAGTTGATTTTAATGAGAGAGGAATTTTCCTTGATTGATGTGCTTGTCGAAATTGTACAATGTAACTATGTACATTCAAGGGATGTCTTTGTTGTCATGAGTTTGAATATTCTGTGTCAGCTAGATTGCATAAATATACACCAAAAGTGCAGTTCTCTACACCCATATTTTGACACTGTGTGTCGAAGTCCTGTTACAGCTTACATTTATCCATGGATTTAATACGTATCCAGAGAGGGGTCTCAGAGGACCTGGATAACAACTTATTAAACAAGTAAGAAAAACACGAAAATGAAAAATACCTTCTGTATTCACATGTATTAAAATCTTAACACAACATGGCATTTGTGTGTAAACATTTCCAACACATGTGATAGAATACAGTAACAATTCTGTTGCAGACATGCTATCAAGATTTATGGCTTACAGACAGTTTATCAACTAGGTCAAACGCAGTCAGCCTCTTGGGGGAAAATCAGAGTAGTTTTACCCTCATTTAATTGTTGTGACATAAATTAAGGGAACATTTCCTAAAGAGCACTGTAATGATGTAGGATTTCTTTAAAAAACATTAGACTCTGATACAGATTCTAAATATTAGTAAATAAGTATTTTTTAATGTCAATAAAGAATATAATTGTAAATTGAATCTCCAAAATTTATCTGTGGTCTATGTACATAAATTGTTATAAAGTATATAAGTTACATGCCTATTTTGCAATACTTTTATGACACAGTCACCTTAAAGGACACATCGCATGTTTTTAAACTTTTTAATTTTTTCAGCAAAATTAATTCATTTCATGCCTAAAACTACTTTACATGTGTTTTAAATGAAACAGTTTGCGTAGTTTTCGAGTTTGAGCGATGAAATTCAAATCTTGCGATATGCATATTTTCTTTGATATTTTACGCGCCATTATCTGTGACGTCATATGCGACCTCGAGCGAGAAGATGTGAAAACAGTTGAAAGCCATTTCATAAACAGATTAGATTTAATTGACAAACAAACAATTATCACATTAACAGCTTGTAAATAACACTGTATTAGAGTGTTTTGTGCCGTTTAAGGGTGTACTTGCTGTCAGTAGAGAGGATTTGGACTGGTTTTTTTTTTTCAATTTTCGAAGGAAGGTATGAGGGACAAGACGTGAATATTTTTTGTCGGCACAACGACTTTGCCATAAACCCCCCCCCCCCCCCCCCCCAGTAGAATTTGTCCCTGTACTTTTTCAAACAAGCACTTGGACAAAGACGTAGATAAACTGGGAGAAAATTGTTCTATCGAAGCTACGCACTGTTACATATAGGCCTACGGCATATGCTTTCCGTTCTACTCTCGAATTCAATACACACTCGCACCAACTGACCTTCACCTTGTAACAACATATAGGCAGAACTTTACTAGCAGTGTCTACCAACTGGTAGTTTTAAAAAAGAAATTTAAAGATAAAAGATATTTGAACTTTCAATTATAAATAATAAAATATAATATTTCGCGACTTTGAATTGAATTATAATGCTTTCATTTTTTTTTTAAGGAACGCATACGTGTTTACAACAACAGCACTTCCTAAGTAACAACGTGTTGATAACAAAAAATAATGATTAGGCCTAATAAAATTGCTTTAATAAAATAATTTAAAAGTATCGTGATTTTCACAATAAGTTTGATCATCATTATTTTTTTTTTTTCGATATGCACCCGTGACAGTAGGCCTAGTTGTCAATGATATATATTCGTATCATAATTTAGGCCTATCAAACTTCTCCAAAAATAAATTTAATGATAATTGCACTGTTTATTTTAGAAAAGCAACAACGCTAATTACAGTTGTTTACAGAAATGGCATTACCAAATTGTGTTTAGACAGTGATCCCATGTAAACATTATTTACTCGCAAATTTATGCAGATTTCATACTCGCTTTTCTCGCTACATTTGGGTCGCTATTTGTATGCACTGGTGGCTAAAAGATATAAGACTCGGGAAATTTGTCAACATCGAAATAAATGTTATCCATGGTAAATAAATTAGGCCCCTAAAACCCGAGTTTTTAAAAATATCTAACACTACTTTTACAACAAGTTGATCGACGAAGGTCGCATATGACGTCACTGTACCACGTGACTACCTATCTAATTAACTACGCTTTTTGAAAATCGGGGCTTAGATTTAAGTCCGTTTTGTGGCTAATTATCGCAATACTTCAGCGAACGAACTATTACAATATATTTCTATAAGCATAAGGAAGACAAAATGCATATAATTCTGTATACTTTGAAAACACGAGATGTGTCCTAATGAAATTAATTGATATAGAAACTTGAAACATACTGTGTACTGAGTAAGTTCAGAAGTTGGAGGAGCTGGAAATATTTTGTGGGAGTGTTTTCTTCTTTTTCTTAATGTATTGTAATTAGATTTGATTTCAGTTCTTTTTGCTCCAAAACCTTATCCATCAATTGTAATATGAATCCATAAACTTAATCTGCTGTATAACAGTGACCCAGTCAACAGCAATGTGTCTCATCTACGTCAGAGCACAGATGCATACTGGGAAATAATGGATGACCGCCATAAACCTTTAACCTAGAGTGTTCAATTGATCAAATCTCGTAATAGAAACAAGCAAATTAGATTTAGGCCACACTGTTCAGTTTATTATGCAACAAATATATTTTTCAGGTTCACTTCCTTTAACTAAAGTATTTCTTATGGCCAACCAAAATTTATATATCAGTTGTTAAGCTACAAGTGAGATACAGTACTCACAATTCTTCGTTATATGTAAACAAGGCTCGTGCCATGTTTTTGTTTACATGTTCATTGTTTAATGTAAAATAGCATGCTTAACACAAAATGGGATGCGCCAAATACTAAAAACTATTTCATTGTGTCAGAATGAACTTGTAAATTGAAAAAAGGCTTTAAATAAAACTTTTACTCTTATATTTAACCTATGTAAACAAAACATGACAAAGAATTGTGAGCTCTGTAATTCCCATGTACCTGGACAACTGACATTCAATTTTTTTTCTGACCATTAGAAATATCTTAGGTAAGTAATCTGAACATTATAAATAGAAAATTAGAATTTGAAAATTTTCAGCTCAAATCGTATCAATGCAATGTCCTTTTAAAGCGATTTCATGAGCGAGGCAGCGTCGAAAATATACATCGAAGTGGACGACCCCGACAGTTCGCAACCAAACGATATCATGAAGGATCGTGAAAACAGACAAAAGGAAGGGCTTATCGGACATTCCTGAGGAATATAACAGGTTGATGACCAGTGCCAAAACAGTTGCTGGTAGAACGATTCAGCGTGAATCACATCGACAGAAATATTAGAGGAGGACCGTGACAAAACAAAATGGTGGGTGCGGGCACCGGGAAATCGATAGGGATAAAAAAGGTTGGGAACACTTCCCCTACCGCGAGATATTCTCGCTGAAACGTAATTCTTCCTCTTTAGCGAGAGTAAATACTAGTATATCCCGTACAGCCGTGAAAAACACCCGTGGATCTCTTCCTGTTCCACGTGAAAAGAAGAAAAGTGCTAAAACGTCTGAAAATTTTGCAAATATATAAATAAAAACAAAAACACTCATGAAGTGCATTGGATTTCAGCTTCCAATTCCCTCTTACACAGCACCATTGATATGAAATTTCTTGACTGTGTTGTCAATTTTATGGAGACAATTCGCGTCATGTTGAATGTGTGCCGGACTTATTCAGCATATTGCACGGAATTTGCCATTATTTTCAATCAAAACACCAAACCACTTGTTTATGGTAAGGTTTATTTTCTCGCTAAAGAGGGATAATTTCATTTTAGCGAGATCTCGCGATAGGAGATGGGATACTAGTCAATAAACAGAGTACTCCAGAGTGCGCCAGAGTCCTTTAGAGTACGCCAGTAAAATTTCTTAATATAATGTAATCCAATTGTTTACTGACATTTACCTCCAAAAGAATTCTCACAAGGAAGAAAAAGGGTAGTTTCAAGGACGGTCATACAACTTGATCAGAAACCTATATGACCTTACAAACCCAAATAAAATATCGCACGGTTTCTTCACGGATCACTGGATGTGGGCGGAACTCATCTATGGTCATTGTTATTTACCTGGCCAAGAGACCAGGGTGCTGTGTATACTTTTGATGTACACAGGAAGGGTCTCAGGGCCGTCTGCAGTGTTTCTGTGGTCATAGTGTTTGTATAATAGTTGTGTCCCTATGACTAGATGACAGTCTACACCACACCCTCTTTCTCTCTTTTACTCTCAGTCAATGGCTCAATGAATAATTTCTTTTATAAATATAGAACTATCATAAATTTATAATATAAATTATTTCAATGAGTTTTAGAAATTAATGGGCAAATTATTGTTTGATTTCTGATTATGTAATTTATAATACATGTATATTGAGGGGGAAATTACAATCCGGGGTAGCTCTAGCATACAGTTTCTGCAGATGTCACTTCACCTGAGATCTATTGTTAAATGTTTGATTGACAGTCGGCTAACAATTTGGGGGTGTTAACTTAAAGTTCTTGATTTTGGTAAATGTCAAGGCGTTAAGGAATCAATTAAACATACAACAGATGCGCCGAGCTTTCCATAAGCTTTTTTGGCTGCATATCAAAAGTGAGTAGAAAACCACACCATTGAGGGACCTGGAAATGACAATATCCAACAGTGAATGGCTCTCTAGATACACTGTAGCAAAATCCCGCCATACCCGCACAATGATGCAGCTTCAACATAACGTCTCTTTCCGCACAATGATGTACCCTCAACATGATGTCCCTTTATGAAGCCATGACGCTGAATCTGAAATTTAAAGCAAAATCCGCAGCAGAAAAAGTCGTCTTAACCATACAGGAAATTCACCTATACAAAATTTGGGGAGGGTGGGTGGGGATTTTCATGCGACCAACCCACTGGGAAGTTTCAAGCGAAAAGGGGTAGCATGCGCAAAGGGATGCTTACGTCATTTTGAAAGATTAAATGTAAAATTAAAACTCAGTACAACAACCTTTCCGAAATACAAGCAATATTGACATGATAAATTAGTTCGAATCTTAGTCGATAACTTTGTTTATCTTAAATGGATAAACTTTAGTATACCGCTTAAATAAAAAATAAATAAATAAAATAATGAAATTCTAATATAATTGCAATATTTGTCAAAAGTATTTTTCAGCAATATTTGGACCAAACATTAAATTTAGACTTATGGAATCCTGATTCCGTTTATTATTTTGTTATGAGAAAATATTGAGTGACATATTGCATCAGTAATTCATTTCACGGGTTTGTGGAATGGAATGAAACAATTATTCGCGGTTTGCGACGATGACTTCACAATTGCCTTAGTTAGATTCTTGACAAGCAAGACAGAAATGGATTTTGGGTGCAGTGTACTTCTGCCCAAAACTCAAAATTCTTAATGTAGGAAGGGTGGGGGGTGGGATGGGGAGATCCACTGCATGTATGTTTCAATGCAGCACTTCACACATCAAATACCTCTCACTACTAATTTTAAAAGAGGTGAGGGGGTAGCCAATCGACCGAAGTCCTAATTCAAGGGAAGGGAGCGTTTTACTTTGAATGCTTCAATAAATTTCCCTCATACTTAATTTTCCTCAATTGTTGGAAGTTGGGGTGGGATGGGATGGTTAAAGTCCTCTACTACATGTATGAGTGCCTCATACATGTAAATTGTTTAACCCAATCTTCAATGTCTTAATTGGTAGAGGTGGTGATGATGATGGTGGTGGTGATGATTATGATGATGATGATGGTGGTGGTAGTGGTGGTGGTGATGATGATGTGGTTATGAGGATGATGATGATAGTGGTGGGATGATTATGATGATGGTGGTGGTGATGATGATGTTGATGATGATGGTGGTGGTGATGATGATGATGGTGGTGGTGGTGATGAAGATGGTGGTGATAATGATGATGATGATGATGTGGTTATGAGGATGATGATGATGGTGGTGGTGATGAAGATGGTGGTGATAATGATGATGATGATGTGGTTATGAGGATGATGATGATGGTGGTGGTGGTGATGATTATGATGATAGTGGTGGAATGATTATGATGATGATGATGATGGTGGTGGTGGTGGTGGTGGTGGTGATGATGATGATGATGATGATGATGATGATGATGATGATGTTGATGATGATGATGATGATGATGATGATGATGATGATGGTGGTGGTGATGATGATGATGATGATGATGATGGTGGTGGTGATGATGATGATGGTGGTGATGAAGATGGTGGTGATAATGATGATGATGAGGATGTGGTTATGATGATGATGGTGGTGGTGGTGATGAAGATGGTGGTGATAATGATGATGATGAGGATGTGGTTATGATGATGATGGTGGTGGTGGTGATGAAGATGGTGGTGATAATGATGATGATGAGGATGTGGTTATGAGGTTGATGATGATGATGGTGGTGGTGATGATGATGGTGGTCGTTATGGTGGTGCGTGACTCTGAATACATGTAGTTGTCTATCTTTTATCATTTGCGTCTTAGGTGTGCATGTACATGTAACCTATTTCCATCAAATCCGCTACCCGTTCTCTTCTGCTTAGTGATATATATGGTACATGTTTGGTGTAGATACCATTTGATTTCTACTATAAATTCCAACAAACCTGGTATCATTAGAAAAAAGTGGATTGATTGAGTGTAGAATGTTTTGCTTTAAAATGTTTTAGCAAAAAATGATCTACGGGAACCAGAAATGTACACAACGTGCTTGTACATGTATATATCTACTGGTATATATAATGTATAGTGTTGTACATGTATGTATAAATCTACTGGTATATATAATGTATAGTGTTGTACATGTATATATATATATATATATATATATATATATATATATATCTACTGGTATATATAATATATAGTGTTGTACATGTATATATATCTACTGGTATATATAATGTATAGTGTTGTACATGTATATATATCTACTGGTATATATAATGTATAGTGTTGTACATGTATATATATATATATATATATATATATATATATATATATATATATATATATATATATATCTACTGGTATATATAATGTATAGTGTTGTACATGTATCTATATATCTACTGGTATATATAATGTATAGTGTTGTACATGTATATATATCTACTGGTATATATAATGTGTAGTGTTGTACATGTATGTATATCTACTGGTATATATAAAGTATAGTGTTGTACATGTATATATATCTACTGGTATATATAATGTATAGTGTTGTACATGTATATATATCTACTGGTATATATAATGTATAGTGTTGTACATGTATGTATATCTACTGGTATATATAATGTGTAGTGTTGTACATGTATATATATCTACTGGTATATATAATGTGTAGTGTTGTACATGTATGTATATCTACTGGTATATATAATGTGTAGTGTTGTACATGTATGTATATCTACTGGTATATATAATGTGTAGTGTTGTACATGTATGTATATCTACTGGTATATAAAATGTATAGTGTTGTACATATATATATATATATCTACTGGTATATATAATGTATAGTGTTGTACATGTATGTATATCTACTGGTATATAAAATGTATAGTGTTGTACATATATATATATATCTACTGGTATATATAATGTATAGTGTTGTACATGTATATATATCTACTGGTATATATAATGTATAGTGTTGTACATGTATATATATGTACCGGTATATATAATGTATAGTGTTGTTACCAATATTTACTGTTAAATTTCCTTAATATAAAACTGAAAGTTTATAATGAATTTTCCGAGCTGCAATAAGTCATCACACTATTTTGGCTTCTTGACCATCTTCTGCTCTGAGAAAAATGATGGGATTCAGATTCTGCATTCTGCATACTATTGTGGACGTTCACTCGTGGTGACCAATAACTTCATGAGATGCGCATTACGGAGTAATCACACAGTAAGAATCACTAATAACTAGATGGATTACAAAGTAATTGGAAACGATCTTACGAACCCCTATCACAAAACAGAAAAGCAAAACATTTTCAAATTGATGAAGAAATGCAAATGTGCGTGTTCTTTCAAAGTGGAAAGCCCGGAAAACTATGTTTCATTTCTTCCTTTTCTGATGACAAAACCTGCCATAATGTCAATTACTTTCCGATGAGAATCATGTGCATAACTTCTATTTTTTCATAGCAAAAGTATGTCAGATAATGGGCAACACTGATTTACTGACTTTCTGTATAATGACCGACCGAACGAGATCGAACGAATTAGATTATAATACTACTGTGCATATCAGCTTATTCAATACTGTATAAGAAAACTGAATTGCGGGCTTATTGCTGCACTAATGTTTGTCAGAGATAGCAACTACTATTCTAATGAATTTAAAGGTAACTTCTAGCCGAATTCATGAAAACAGAATTCTTTGGGAACCTCTACAGGTCTTTTCAAACAGCAAATGTTATATGTTACTGTGATGTCGCGGTCCGGGATTTTACCGCTCCGGTTTGTGTAGTAGTGTTTTAGTGTATACTTCCGTGACGCTGTAGCATGCTTTATGTCTCTGTAAATTTTGGGTATTTGGGCCTCCCTAAGGAGTAAGTTTGCTTAAATATCTTTGTAAACAATAACTTTACAATGTTATGGATGTTTTTCTATAGGTATGATTATGTGTAATCGTTTTCTGAATCTTCGTGGTTTATTTTCAATAATGTGACCCATTTTCACTCGAAACGTTTGTCATACGTTTACCATACGTTTGTAATACGTATAGAGCCATGACTGGTTAAATATTTTTTTTATTGTGTTCACGATTTCGCCAACATTTTGATGAAGTTGATCAGTGTTTTATGATTGTTTCTTATTTGTTTTATAGTTTTTTACCCTCGTCTCATGAGGAAAGTCCCGAATAAAGAATATATACATGGAGTTCCAGTCGACTCGTTCTAGTTTATTCTTTTAAGAACGGCACAGTTACTCTACAGAAAATGATACCCTACGATAAAACCTACATCTCGCTCCACATCAAATATCCGGAGATATTTCTTTTCTGTTGCTTCAGGATATCGGATGAATGAAATCTCATATTTCTAGTTTTTGATTGGAACCCCTTCTCTCCCTTGTTCTGGAGATTGTCGCCTTCCCCATGGTTCTTTTTCACTTTTGATACGATGTGGGCAATAAAATATGACACACAATGCCCGTTGAGATGTGTTAAACATATTTAGAATCCATATTTTCGTAATTATTGTATGTCACACCATGTCTGAACGTGACCCAATGATAGACTCGTTGTCCACTCTTATATGATAGCAGACATCATAGATTGGATTAAAATACTGATCAGTGTGTCTTATCCGTTTGTTAAATGCTACAAAGTTAATTGAATTACAGAATTATATTCAAAGCATTCTGATTTTCAAGTGCAGGTAATTCTTATGTGAGACATCACTTTCTTGTGGTAATAGATTGAACATAAAGCGAGTTTAAATCAACACAATGAAATCAAACTTCTTTTGAAACTGCTTTATTTATTTCTCAAACAAAACCTTCCACAATTCTACCACCACCTGTACTTCCTTTGAGAAGACCAACGCTTAAACCTCTGACTACGTTTGTCTTCTTTTTCTCCTTCAGGAGTTCGTCGTCTTCCGTATGTTGGTACCGCGCCTTATGTTCTCTTCTTCCTGTGTTTTTTGGGTTCCTTTCCCTTTCTATCATTTCTCCCTCAGAATTCTCAATCGGAGACGGTCCACTAGGAGGTGGACGACGGACTGTATTTTTCCTTGTTTCATCTTTGCGATCTGAATATTCCCCCGTATTGTCTTTTTCTCCCTCTTGTTTAAAAATTAAGTGTTCTGGGGTCTTTGGGGGCCATTTTGTTTACATCGTCTTCTTCTTCGTTGGAGTTGATGATAAAGTAAACTCCGCCCTTTTTGTCTAGCTTATTCCATAATGGTTTCCCATTCTGCATTAAATCTTCTTGTTCTTTCAAATGCCTGTCTCCACTAACCTTGAATAGCAAAACAAATCTTAATGAACTGTTGATATAACGAATCCAAATTAATGGCAAACATGTCAATTTACATATAAAAGGGAATGTCACACACACACACACACACACACACACACACACACACACACACACACACACACACACATATATATATATATATATATATATATATTGTCAATGTGTTTTACACTAACGAAAACTGCTTGTATTGCATTAGGATTACAAATAGACAAATTCTACAATGGCGTTTTCTCCCTGGTCAAACTAGTATTACATTGACTTGGAGTTTATCGTTTCTATGAAGATGCAATACTTACTAATTAAAAGATGAAGAGTGAAGATAACGAACAGTGATTTATAAAACCAGTGAAGTCAATTGTTTAGTTTTTATTCCATTTCAAATAGAATAAAATATAAATAATATCACTATACTGAAACGTAATAATTAAAACATTTACTTACTGGATAGGTCACAGTACCCCCGAAGAAAGCTACAAGAAGGCAGACTGAGAAATTTATTTTGTCTCAATGATGATTAAAAGACCATCTGCAGATTTCTGTTCCTGGGACCTATTTATATAATACCTGTTCTGCAGGAATGTAAAGCTTTACAATGAAGAGACCATATCAGGGCAACAATCGTGATAATTGTTCCAAAAATAAGCAGACTATGAAAGACGTGCAATCTGAAAAGCATTTGTTACAAGAGAATTCCAAACTGGTATCTTCTAATTTTCAAATAAACTGTCTCTCCATAGATACTTCCAAAATATTGATGACACTACTTTCTTTGCTTGTGATACGGTTATTGAAAAGAGGATATTATATGAGAACAAGTGACGCTTAGCATATATTGTATATTTAGCCTTGTAAAATTAAGAGAGAAAAAAAACCCGGTTAAAACACCTTTACTCATCGTCATTTGGAGGTAACACTCTCTCTTTAAACATGCATAGGAGGTGGCGCCAAACTGTCACAGAGTAAAATGAAAAACAAACTTTACCCAAAAGACGTGCCACCTAAATAGTATTTCTTAATAGGAAGTTCCACACTGCTATCTTTTCATCAATTCCAAACAATGTGTCACTCCATAGTTACCCCCAAATAATTACACGACACTAATTTCTTTTCTTGAGACAAGTTATTGGGAAAATGTAAGATTGAATTTCTAAAGTAAGGTTTTTTGATAGTTTGTTCTTTCTCAGGAAATGATCTCTGAATGAAAAAAAAAACATGTGGAAACCTTGTGGAAAACTGACGGTGAAGTTTCATTAATGGTTTCAGCAGTGGCATATACGATGATATTAATCAAATAAAAGTTTCTATCAAGTTTCATTCTACAGAAACCTGACCCTGATGTTTCCTTTCTGGTTTCCACAATGATTTAATGATTTTACAGTTTCCACTACATATGTAAGTTTCACTCTGGGGACACTGTCAGCTGTGGTTTCGGGAATGCTAAAACTTACCTGGTGTTTTTGTTAGATTACACTTAACTTGTTAGATTAAAATCAACCTTAGGACAAACGGGATAATTTCAGCTTCTCCATCGTCAACTTTTCATATTTATGTAGCAATATTCCATTATCACCTGCATATATCTCTCAACTGATTCGATACGCAAGAAGTTGTTCTGCTTATGGTCAGTTTTTTTTAAATCGTGGCAGTTAATTGACAAACAAGTTGATAGTGCAGAGGTTTCAGTAGTCTTGTTTAAAGTCAGCATTTCGCAAACTCTATGATCATTATAACGATCTAGTTTGCCAATACAACCTATCATTGGGTCAAATGCTATATGACGTGTTTCATACCGATTGTTAAGCCGTTCTCTGTACACTGATTTGACTACGGATAACTCCATTTACCTGATCAAGATGCAGGTCTCACGGCGGGTGTGACCGGTCGACAGGGGATGTTTACTTACTCCTCCTACTGTTCGTTATCTTCTCCTTTCATAATTACATGCAATAAGAAATGCGAATAAAAAGAAATCTTTATATATATGTGAGTAAACAAAACTAAGGTCATAATTGCAAACTAACAATCCAACTTCGTCAACTTCACCCATATACGTAGCAATATTTCATTTTCACCTGCATATAATGTATATGTTTCTCAACTAATTTGACATGCAAGATCTTGTTTTGCGTATGATCAATTTTGAAATGGAGACAAGCTACTGATTGATAAATTGATGTTACAGGGTTTTCTACGATCTCGTTTAAATTCAGCAATTAAAAAATTATATGGTTGTCATGACGATCTAATTTGCAAATAGAACCTGTCATTGGGTCTAATGTTGTCCGACGTATTTAAGCTCAGTTGTTAGTATGTTATTTAGACTTACTTTAGATACCAATTTTTCCGTTTATCTGATCGAGATTCTCACGACGGGTATGCCCGGTCGATAGGGGATGCTTACTTCTACTACACAGTTGATCCCACGTATGGTATGTCCAGGGATCCATGTTTGCCCTACTCTTAAGTTTGTATTCTTTATAGGTGATGAGATTGATCACTGTTCATTATTTTCACCTTTTGATATAGACTGCATATTGTACATAGTCACTGCGTGTGTTGTTCATGTATAACAAGCTAAGAACCACGAGTCACCAGAGATATCCAGGGTACCTATGTCCTTCAGGTATTCCGTAGCTGTATTGTTGTTTAATCAGTGGTAATTGCAAGGTCTTTTTCTATCGTATTGTAGAAAACACTAGAGCAACCTTTTCTCTCTCCATCATATCTACGCATGTAAGATACATATATCATATGAAAGAAATGTATGAAAGATATTTCTATCTTTCATATCACGTGACACAGTCACGCGGATGAATAGTTGATTCGTGTACTTGTTATAAAACAGCAATACTGACAACAAGATGCCCAGCGTCCTCGATATTTTGGCCTTTAAACGTATTTGACTTCATAGAGACTAATGAAAATATCAACATATTGATGAAAACAGCCAGTCACCTTAAATCACTGACGGAGTTTCGTTTAAGCGATGAAATCGTATGATTCATTCAATGTCTCCGCCTTTACCCATGAATTGAACTTAGTACTTGTTCATCTAATTCTATGGCATCTCGAAAGCTATATTGTAAACTACTATCTCTGCACTCCCTCTTCCAACGTCCAAACGCGTCTCCGTTGTAACAAATGTCTCCAATGTAGGCCAATATGAGACCTGAGACCGTGTAGGTTTGTAAACAAAGGTAAATCCATATATATGTCCACTAACATAAAACACTTGGAATCTGTTTCATACTCGTCGTTAAATACATGTAGCTGTGCAATTGACATCAGTACCAATGCTCCTTTGAAAAGAAACCGGAGGAATTTGATCAGGCCTAACTGGGACTTGGATTTCGTGCTGCACTGAAAGACTTTCCCCAAATGTAAGCAAAATGACGTCATCCTGATATTGATTTAGCCTAAAATTTAGGCTTAAAGTCTCATTTTTATAATGTGCCAGTTTATAACTAAATGTTTTTAAAAAATATCTGATAAAAAAAAATTCAGCACAATTGCAAATATTCTTTAGTGTGTATGCAGGCATGAAAGCACGTTAACAAATCTCTAGGTCTTTATTCAAAGGGGAATAACTCTAATACAGATCACTCAATCATTAATCGGTTGATTTTCTTTCAGCAACGTAGTTGCCAAATTCAAGCCTGATTCTGGTTTCATTTTCAATGTGTAGCGAAGATTTAACCAAATTGAAAATTATCAATATGGCGTCTCTGGGCACAAGGAAAACGAAAAATGATTGGGAATATGAGAGAAAAATATTCTTGTATATGTAGCCATCGAATATTAAGGTAATTCCACACTCGGCAAAGCCTTTGGTTTTACCGCTTTTTGCAACCCTAGGTTGAAGTGCCTTATACATCTTGGCTACCCATTAGAGAGTCTTACAATCTTAAATATATGAAAATTCTTATTTGCGACACCGCTATTATCTAGTACACATTAATCCCAATTTAATTCAAAAGAAACATTATTTGGCAAACAATTTGCATTAATATTGAGAAAACTAAAAATGTGAATAAAGTTGCATAATATTATGACGATGCGGGGAAGAACCTATTTGTCACGATGCTGTATATTTATTTTGCCGTTAACGTGTATAGTACAAATAGATCGAAATATGAAGTAGAAGTGGAAGAATCCGTAATTTCTTTCATATCGTATTCACTGGGACTCGTGGATTGGACATTTGAAGAAAAAGGCATATTGTAAATAAATAAAATAGTTGATGTAGCTTCTTTTCTAAAATTCTTATCCATGTATTTATGATTATGCACATTATATTTCATTTTCAAAACAAAAAAAAATTTGATTTGAAGAAATACTATATACACCCATAAAGAATTAGACATATCACAAGTCATTTTGTTGAAAAATATTCTAAATATTTGATACTCTACTTATAGATGATGACGGCTCAGTAGTCAGTACGAGTGAAAAATTCTCAAAGAGATTTAAAACTAACAAAACGCCCAGTTGAAAATATCTAATCCTTTTAGAACCAAATCTTGGTTACCAAGAGTAAGTACACGTACCAAGAGAACAATTGTTGCATAATTTAATTTCATTAGCGACAAATTAAGTTGTTTCAGCTCTTTTTAGACCAGTTCAGCCTGCTACCAGTGTTCTGATAATACATAGATCATTCCTACGTGTTGCTGATTACAATGTATAGATATATGGTCTGAAAATATTTTTTCGTCTAATATCTTTACAAGCTTACATTAGACGTAACCCTGAAAAATCCGAATGTATCAATGTAATGAACTAGAGTTTTTAACGTCACGGGCTCTCATCTTTTTACACCTAAAATCTTTTTTGTCACTCCGAGTTTGCAAAAATATGGATGAATCATTAAAGGTCTCGCAAGTTTTATACATTTGCAACATTCTAAATAATTTGGGAACGCTAATTTGGATATTTGAAATTGAAAGCTTCTTTGAAATTCGGTCAGCACAACAGATACATGTAGATTTAACAAATGGAGCATTTAAGAAGTAAAACAGTTTTTAAAAAGTACTACATGATATGAATGTAATTCAGTCTGGCATGTTGAGAAAGTTAGAATAAGGAACAGTAATCAATATCAATGAAAAGATTGAGATAACGAACAACGATTAATCTCAAACATTATGAAAATGCAAAATTGTGAAAGAGGCAGACACGAACCCATGGATACACCAGAGATGGGATCAGGTGCATATAGTAGGAGTAAGCATCTCCTATTATCTGGTCACACCCACGGTTTGCCCCATACCTTAACCAGGCAAACGGAATCTTTGGTAGTCAAACTCAATAGTAAAGAACGGTGTAACTATCACGTGAGTCAATATTCGACGGAAAATCATAAGATTCATTGAAGATAGATATTAATGACAAACTAACACCCCAACTTTATGATAAACGGGATGATTTCAGCTTCTTCATAGTCAACTTCCCATATCTATGTAGCAATATTCCACTATCACTTGTGAATGGTGTTTATATATCTCAACTAATTAGATACGCAAGCGTTTGTTCTGCATCTGATCAGTTTTTAAATCGAGGCAGGCTACTGACAAAGAGGTTGATAGTGCAGGTTTCAACAGTCTCGTTTAAAGTAAGTATTTCGTAAATTCTATGGTCGTTATAGCAATGAAATGTGAAGATGGCGAACAGTGATCAATCTCATAACTTCTTTTAGCAATACAAAATAGAGAGTTGGGCAAACACGGACCCCTGGATATACCAGAGGTGGGATCGGATGTCTAGGGAGAGTAACCATCCCTTGTCAACCGGTCAACCTGCCGTGAGCCCTATATCACTACAGATAACTCCGTTTACCTGATCAAGATATGGGCCTCCGTTTACTCCTTTCTAGGAACATGATCCCACTTCTAGTATATCAAGGATTTCGTGTTACCCCAACTCTTTATTGTGTATTGCTTTTAGTAGCTATGAGACTGATCACTGTTCGTTATCTTCACCTTTCATCATTATGATAACCATAGAATTTGCGAAATGAGACTGTTTAAACCTCTGTAACATCAGCATATTTAGCAGTAGCTTCTTTCGATGAAAATATAAAGATAACGAAAAGTGATCAATGTAAGGCGAAGATAACGAACAGTGAACAATCTCATAACTCCCACAAGCAACACAAAATAGATAGTTGGACAAACACGGACCCCTGGACATACCAGAGGTGGGATCAGTTGCCTAGGAGGAGTAAGCATCCCCTGTTGACCGGTCACACCCGCGGTGAGCCCTATATCCCGATCGGGCAAACGGAGCCATCCGCAGTCAAAATCAGTGTGCCAAGAACGGCCCAACAATCGGCACGAAACACACTAGACAGCATTTGACCCAATGCGAGGTTGTACTGACGAAGTAGATCGCTATAACGACCATTGAACCTGCGAAATGCTGACTTCAATCGAGACTGTTGAAACCCCCGCACCATCAACATGCCCGTCAGCAGCCCACCTCGACTTAAATACTGACCACACGCAGAACAAGCTCTTGCACATTGAATTAGTTGAGATGTATAAACACAACACGAAGGTGATAATGGAACACCGCCACACAAACACGGGAAGCCGACGATGGATAAGCCGACACCATCCCGTTTGTCATACAGTTGAGTTGTCAGTTTGCCGCCAATGTCCACCCCCAACAAAATATCTAAGGATGAAGCAGAAGTGGACGACCCTGTGGTGTCCTCTATCTCGAGCTCACAGGGGCATATCAAATCGACACATGAATGACAGATATCATTGTTAATAGACAAAACATCATCGATATATCTAAAAGTCGAATTGAAGGCCACAGCGAGAGATTTTTTCTTCTCACGTAGAAGTTTTTGAATAAATTCTGCTTCATATGAATATAAAAACAGGTCAGCTAATAAAGGAACACAATTCGTGCCCATGGGAATTCCAACAGACTGTTGGAAGACCTGATCACCAAAGACCACGAAGATATTGTCAATGAAGAACTCTAGCATATTTTTTATTTCAACTTCAGAGTATTTGTGCTTGGAATCAGAGTGGTGTTTAACAAAGTAAGTTTTTGAACGACTGATCGCTAGATAGGAATATTTCCGTTTTCCGTTTTTGTTGAAGAAGCAACTGTCTATGATGTCAAAAAGTCTAGTCTTTAATTTATCATGAGGAATGGTCGTGTATAGTGTTGAAAAGTCATAGGTTTTAATGTTATTGATTTGGGAAAAATTCTGCGATTTCAAGTTTACTAAAAGTTCTTTAGAATCCACATTTGATTAACACCACTTCTGGCATATGTAGTCGCACAGTAAGTTTGAAGTTTCTCCTTCGCAGCTGTTAAAATTTTCGTGAGGAGCAAAGATAGGGGCTTGGTAGAGCACTTACTGGATCCAGCAATGTATCTTTGTTTGTGAGGGTTTTTATGTAGTTTAGGAATCCAGTATAGGGTACGGTAACTCATATTCATTCGACCCATTGACTGGAATATTAAATGTGTCTAAAACTGAAGCATGGTTTTGAAGAATTTCATCTTTTGAAAGAGCAGTTGGTGTATAAGTATGATTACCAAAAGTGGAATTCATGCCAAGTTCGTTTAAAATACAGTTGTAATAATGAGCCTTACAAACAAAGACAATGTTGTTACTAGCTTTGTCAGCTGGAACCAAAACATATTCCTCATGTAACCTATCTAATTCTTTTATCACTTCTGGTTTACTAAACACAGAAGGAGAGATGGATCCTATAAGAATACAAAACAGTGAATTTGGCAAACACGAACCCCTGGATATCCTAGAAGTGGGCTCCGGTGTCTAGGAGGAGTAAACCCGTCACACACACTATGTGCCTTATATCTTGAGCAGGTAAATGGAGCAATCTGTAGTCAGAATCATTGTGACAAAACCGGCCGAACAATACGTATGAAACACGTCAGACAACATTTGACCCAATGAAGAGAGAATGGAGAATCTGACGTCATTTGTCAGAAATATTAATTGTTTGTTTACTTTCACGTTTATGATCAGTAAGACATGTAAAACTTACACGTACCAATTTTGATGCACCAGATGCGCATTTCGACAAGACATCTAAAGATGACGCAAATGTGACAATTCTGTAACGTAATTTATTTCAAGTTCACCGGGATATCGATTCGATATAACGAAACGAATTGTCTCTGGTGTTCTACTGTCTATAAGAAAGATCAAGATAAATTAAAGATTAGACTTTTTGACATCATAGACAGTTGCTTCTTCAACAAAAACGGAAAACGGAAATATTCATATCTAGTGGTCAATCATTCAAAAACTTTAAAAAAAAAACCCACTCTGATTCCACGCACAAGTACTCTGAAGTTGAAATAAAAAATATACTAGAGTTCCTCATTGACAATATCTTCGTGGTCTTTGGTGATCAGGTCTTCCAACAGGCTGTAGAAATTCCCATGGGCACGAATTGTTCTTTGTTAGGTGACTTTTTTCTATATTCATATGAAGCAGGATTTATTCAAAAACTTCCATGTAAGAAGAACAAATCTCTCGTTGTGGACTTCAAATCGACATTTAGATCTATCGATGACGTCTTATCTATTAACAATAATAACACTCATTCATATGTCTATTTGATCTATCCCTGTAAATTCGAAATAAAGGACACCACAGAGTCGTCCACCTCTGCTTCATACTTAGATATTTTATTGAAAGTAGGCATTAGTGGTAAACTGACAAATCAACTGTATGAGAAACAGGATGATTTCAGCTTTTCCATCGTCAACTTCCCATATTTATGTAACAATATTCCATTAGCACCTGTATATTGTGTTTATGTATCTCAACTGATTCGATATGCAAGAGCTTGTTCTGGGTATAGTCAGTTTTTAAACGGAGGTAAGCTACTGACAAACAACTTGATGGTGCAGGGGTTTCACCATTCTCGATTGAAGTCAGCATTTCGCAAATTCTATGGTCGTTATAACGATATACTTCGTCAATACAACCTATCATTGGGTCAAATGCTGTCTGATGTGTTTGATAGCGATTGTTGAGTCTTTCTTGGTACACTGTTTTTGACTGCGGATAACTCCGTTTACCTGATCAGGTTATTGGGCTCACGGCGGATGTGACCGGTCAACAGGGATGGTTTCTCCTCCTAGGCACCCGATCCCACCTCTGGTGTGTCCAGGTCCGTGTTTGCCTAACTATCTATTTTGTATTGCTTGTAGGAGTTATGAGATTGATCACTTTTCGTTATCTTCACCTTGCATTAAGGTAGCTTTAACCTCATATGACTTATCAATATTAATGGTTGAAAGTGGATAAACCATTTCCACTCAATATAGTTTATTTTGATTAATGATCAAAGAAAATCTATATGTTGTCACCTTTTATAAGTTGTCATATATACAAAAACTGAAGTATAGGTTAACATCAGAAAATCACAGATTTTCGTAAAACAGAATAATAAAATGTAGATAAAAACTTGTTGAAATAAGAGTTTCTGTCGACGGTTTAGAAAAACTGTTTATATAATTATGCATAGATTGATTGTGGATATTAGGAAATCATTGTAAAATTGACACACTGAAAAGGAAATTGCCCTTGACAATACAATTTCCATGATAAATAATTGATTATCTACGGAAAGTATGAACGCTTTCATTATCATTAGTTTACCAATTTCTTTATTTTATCCAATGCGCAATATTCCTCTGAAAGATATATTTCTAGCATGCGCTAATAAAAACTTCTGCAAATACCTATGTCATTAGACGAGGATCGATCACCTTAATTTACACCTATATTGTTTCTAATTTATTGTGTGGTGTTTGTACCTCGTATCAATTGATTAAACAACGCAAGGTAGATATATACAAAGTAATATAAATTTATTCATTTAAACTTGCAATATATCCGAATTGTGAACTTGTGGATGGCGTCTATAGAGAGGATAACTAGTTGTACTAGATCATGTAAAGTCCTGGATGCGAAAAATAAGAATAAGCAGATAGAAAGTCATTATAAATAGACACATAACGTGTAAGATATAAAAGCATACATATTTTATATAGATAAGAGACCAAGTACATGACTTATCGGACAGTTTCAAGAAAGGATCTAACATGTACTTCAAATGTCATCATCATTTATAAGATTTTTCTGATGAACACTTTCAGGAAAAAAATGGACTTTCATTCCCTGAAACATTAAGCTTAAAAGTAGCATAAATTAATTTTAATAAAGGAATTATGATATTTCTTGTACTTGTATTGAATGTAAATACGTATACATGTTTTTGTAATACGTGGTACATGTTGATTGGCAATTGCAATCTCAGACATGAGTAACTAAAGCTACCTGAATATATTTTTCTCGTTATCAAAAGATGATGATAAGCCAACTATTTTCGCCAAAATATATGTATTTCTGCCGTGTGATCGGCTCTGTGCTAAGATCTGCGCTAGGATGATAGTCTTCAAACTATTCAACGGTAGCATTGATTTTCCGCGCAATTCGGTATTGTGACGTCAAATACAAAGTCCAGCGGCATATTCAACTATAACAGCTGTTCCCAACATTATGACGAGACGATTTGCTTTGTTGTCGGAAGAGGAATTATTCTGCGTTGGTGTAGTAATAAAATATCCATCCAATGGGTAGGGGGCGATATCGTGTTCAATGTCAGCCAAGAGAGAAATTATCCCCTGGTCCTACCTCTGTTCTTCGATTGTTGTTGATTGATACGATATTTAGTCATTTTTCGTGTCATTTTAATGAATGGTCGAAAGATTTCAAAATATAATTCTGCCCTCTTTTCCGTGGTTGGTTGTAAACAGATATTATCGTCGGATTGTGAGTTATACTCTTCTGGTGCATGCCATAAATCGTTAATTGAGTAATACAGTAATTACTATTAATAAGAATATTCATGATATAAACTACTTTCAGAAGTAAAATTGTCTACATTTTTTTTTACTTCGCTGTGCATATATTTGACAGTTTGATTCATGGCATATGTGCGGGAGCTTGTCAAAATACAGACAATTACGGAATCCCAGAAATTACACACAGATCACAGAAGAATCACGGACAGATTTTTTTAAAGTCACGGATTTACAGATACAAAAGTTACGAAAATTCTATAAATCGACTTTATTGTAGAATTTATATGAAATATGGATTAAAATAAGATGTATTACTTGTATAACGAAAGAAATATACAATCAAGTTCAGTTCGTAAATTTCGCATGTTCATAATGTGATAAAATCATTGCAACGACGTCACAATGCACGGAGACTGTAAACGGCAATGTGCGCGGCTTTCTGCACAGAAGTGCAAACTTTTGAATTAGGTCTGTCGTCCTTAAGAACCCTTTCTGCAACCTTCCCGAACGCTAAACATACGTTTATAGCTTTTAATTTGTGACACTTCACGTCCAGCTGCTGATGTCTCAGTATGAGTGACAAATTCTCAAAAAAGTTAAACAATAGCATGTTAGGTATAAGACTGTACAGATAATTATAACGGAAAAGAAGAGTGTCGGTTCTTTTGTCACACTTAAAGCGAGATTAAACAAATTTTCCTACTCTATGTATAGAATTATTTCGATCATGAACAATTCACTACACATGTGATATATGAGAGAAGTGTTTATTAAGAAAATTCTTTAAGCAGGGCGAAGGGAATAAAGAAAGGAGAAACAATTTGTCGTTAATGACACCAAATAATGCAAATATTGATATCTTGTTTCATGCAGTTATTCTTACTGTCCATTTCGCAAATTATATGGTCGTTATAACGATCTAGCTTGCCAATGCAACCTGCCATTGGGTCAAATGGTGTCTGACGTGTTTCATACCAATTCAGTTCTGTACACACTGATTTTGACTATGGATTACTCCGTATACCTGATCAAGATATACGTCTCACGGCGGTTGTGACCGATTTTCAGGGGATGTTTACTCCTCCAAGGCACCTGATCCCACCTCTGATATATCCAGGGGTCCATGTTTATTCAACTTTTAATTATTGGAGTTATGAGATTGATCACTTCGTTATTTTCACAAATTTCATTCATAAAACGATGAAAAATTCTTAGATGGGTGTTTTGTTTAATTGTTTGTTTTATTGGTGGCGAAGTTTGACCCATTTTCAGAAGTTGGTAAATTTAAGCCACAATACCCTCTAAAATTTGATCGATTGATTTTATCTTGTTTATCGAGAATTTTTCGCACATATGCAGATGTCACCAATACTGGTGAAGAGCTGCAAATTTAGGCATATGCTTGGCTCTTACAGCCATTGAGCAGTGAGGGTTCTTTAGCGTGTCACACCTGATGCCGAGCGTTTGGGGATGGGACTGTCACTACCTGTTTTAACGACTTAAGTTTGTCGTTGTCGGGATTCGAACCCTACCCTTCCACACGCGGGGCAAACGCTCTACTTCTAGACCACATCGGCGGTCTATTACCCTCTACATGACTATTTCTCCTGCATGATAATAGAGAAAATCTCTTCATATAATATTGGTATCTAGGACGTAGCATTAAAACATACTCACAGAGCACGTCAACTTTGCTACTTCATATCACCAAAAAGTATTATATGGGTATAATAATAAAGTACATACAATATACCTTGTTGTCATTAAAATGCATTGGAATTTCAAATAAAGTTATTGCTAAATGTATACGTCCTCAATAGTAAGGAACAAAAGCAGCAATCTAAGGCACGGTGGTAAAATACAAAATTATCACAACCTTTTGATACTGATCAAGGAGGCACCAGAAACAGCTCTTTAAATTTCAAAAATATCACAAAAATATCATCAGCCTGGCCGTGACGGCCATCCTGTCGTTCAGCACATTGTACACCGAGGTTGTTCACTGAGTTAGACAAAAATAATTATCCTTTATGTATTATAAAGAATTTCACGTGGTTGTGGTACATGTAACTATCGATAATGTTACAGTCGATCTATATTGTTTAAAATTGACTATGCCTATCTGTCAATAAGTTTCTAAAAAAACAAAACAAATAAAAACCAACCAAACTGAAAATCGTCGGGTAATTTGGATACAAATGTGACTATATATCTTTATATCATATTCGCACTACAAAAAGGTAATACTCAACTTAATTTATTATTTATTGCGCTTATATGTAATCTTAGTATCAAAAGTGTGTGATGTGGGAAATATCATATATCTAACTTTCACTATGAATACAGAGATGGCGATTGATGAAATGCCACTATTTTCAATCAAAGTATAATTTCAAGATATACACAAGTATCACACCTCTCCTAGTATGTGCACATATCAATATATTGACAAATGTAATGTTAAAAGTAAACTTTGAAATTTTTTGTCTAGAAATTGTGATCCTGGTAAAGTTTTTTATTATTCTTATTTTACTCTGTGACATTTTGGCGCCACTTCCTATGTATGTTTAAAGAGAGGGTGTTACCTCGAATTGACGATAAGCAGAAGTGTTTCAACTGCTTTATTTTTCTAATTTTACAAGGCCAAATATACAGTATATACTAAGCGTTCTTTGTTCTCATAAATGTTCTTTTCAATAACTTACCACAGGCAAAGAGAGTTGTGTCATAAATATTTTGGAAGTAACTATGGAGAGACACTGGAATTGAAATGATACCAGTGTGGAATTCTCTAGAAACAAATGCTTTCCAAATTGCACGTCGTTCATAGTCTGCTTATTTTTGGAATAATTATCACAATTGTTGTCCTGATATGGCTTCGTCATTGAAAAGTTTTAATTTCGTGCAGAACTGATATTATATATGTAGCTCCAAGGGACAGAAAACTGCAGGTGGTCTTTCAATCATCATCAAGACAGGATGAATTTCTCAGTTTGTCTTCTTGTAGCTCTCTTCGGAGGTACAGTAGCCTATCCAGTAAGTACATGTTTTAGTATCTTATGATTCTAAATAATGAATTTTTATTCGAAACACAATTAGAGACAAACTAAAAAATCTACCTAACATTTTATTGATCAGAAAATATTGAATCTCTCATAGATATGATAGATTCCAATTCATTGTAATACTATCTTGACCAGGGAGAAAACACCATTGTCGATTTCGATGTACTTTTATCAAGGAGATCTGTTTTGAAAAATGTATTAAAATCTATTCAGGGAAGCAAAAGAAAATTTCAAAAAGATATGTAGATATTACCATTCTGAGAAAGTGTGTAAAATCCATTTTGCTACAAAACATTTCGTATTCCTTAGGTTCTTTCATCGATCACTCGTTGGCTTTCATGTACAAAATTCGCTGATTGTATGATATACGCCATTAGATACGATGTAAAGACGCTCTATAATTTTAATTAGTGTAAATCATTAAAATTAATTTAATAAAGAGAAGACATTGGGGCGTTGATACAAATTTGGGGATTTTTGTGTGTGTTTTCTATAGTTGAAAATAGATTTGATTTATTAAACTGATTTTCAATTTTGTGTGCGAGCTATGTACATTTACGTTTACCATTGATTTGAATTCGTGCGAAAAAGGGAAAATCAATTCATATTTGCTTCATTATTGTTTGAAGGTATGGGAGAAATTTCTGAAAAATGGGGGCGTAGTTTATGTTATCAAAGTAGACATGGACAACAAAGAGGAAGACAGCGAAAACAAAGTGACGCCAATGATCCAAGAACACTTACTTATTAGACAAGTGGGAGAAAAAGACGATACGCAGGATTATCCAGATGTCAAAGACAAGGCAGAGAGAAACAGAATTCGTCGTCCAAATCGTGATGAACCATCTCCCGTTGAGAATTCTGAAGGAGAAATACTAGAAAAGGAAAGGATTCCAAAGAACCCGGGAAGAAGAGAACGTAAGATGCAGTACAAACCTATGGAAGGCGACAAACAGAAAACATTCCTATTGAAATTAAACGATAATGAATTCCGTTCGTCCGATATCCTGGAAGGGGGAAAAAGAAACTTTGAAGGAGGTGGTTTTGGAAGAGGTGGGGGTGGAGGTTAATCTCGTAATATCTGATTTCCCGTAGGATGACCAATATCTTCATATGATTTGCTGCTTGAAAAAAGTAGTTCCCAAGAAATTCTGTTTTCATGAATTCGGCTTGAAGTCACTTAGAACTCAATTCCTTTGCATACAAACTTATGTTTCAGACAAAACTTAGTCAAACGTTTGATCGCAATTCACGGAAAAATGTTCTATATTTCAATTATCTTTTATAGTATTGAATAAATGAACATGCTCAACGGTATTGAATTATGATGTATTTTGCCTGGTCTTGTTCGGGCCGTCTGCAATCACGCAACACTTGAGAGTCAGTGCATCATTGTACCCCATGTTCAGTTCATACTTTTGTCGTGAAAATGGGTACTATAAACATATATAAACACATTCCCACAATGCATTGTCTGTCATATTTAGCAAATAGGTGGTATCCTTGATACAGCACGTACATAGCTTTGTAACGAACATGAAATGCGAAGATAATGAACAGTGATCAATCTCATAACTCCTATAAGGAATACAAAATAAAGAGTTCAGGAAACACAGACCCCTGGAGATACTAGAGGTATATTTAATTAATGGGAACTTATTAACTTAGATAAGGCCTGAATGAATGCCTAAATGTCTGATTGCTTTGTATCATATAGTGGAGAATAGAAAGGATAAGAGACCCTTGGATATACTAGAGATGTGATGAGGTGTATATCTTGATCCCTATATCTTGATCAGGTAAACGGAGTTATTCTTAGTCAAAATCAGTGTACTAAGAACGGCTCAACAATCGGTATGAAACACGTCACACATTATTGGACCCAGTGAGAAGTTGTATTGGCTTGCTAGATCGATATAATGACCATAGAATTTGCGAAATGCTGACTTTAAACGAGACTGTTGAAACCCCTGTAACATCAACTTAAACACGATCTGCAGGTGATAATGGAATATTGTTATATAAATATGGGAAGTTGAGGAATACACAGCCATTTTGAATTATAACAATGTATCTATTGAGAGTTCTTTTTGTATCGAGACACATCTCAGTTTCTTCCCAATAAGTACGTTTTGTCGGGAGAGATAATCGTGTAGCGACTAGGACTTCGGATATCTGATTTTCAAAGATATTAGCAACGTATGATGTTAATACAAAGATAAAAATAATCATAACACTTGTATTCAGGATCATTTTATCGCAAATATCAACTTTGGTATGTGTTAAGCTATAGTGTAATGTTGAAAAGGTGAAGATAACGAACAGCAACCAATCTCATAAATTCTATAAGCAATACAAAATAAATAGTTGGGCAAACACGGACCCCTGGACACACCAAAGGTGGGATCAGGTGCCTAGGAGGAAGCATCCCTTGTCGACCAGTCACACGCGCCGTAAGCCTTATATCCTGGTCAGGTAAACGGTGTTATCCGTAGTCAAAATCAGTGTGACAAGAACGGCCTAACATTCGGTATGAAACACGTCAGACAGCATTTGACCCAATGATAGGTTGTATTGACGAACTAGATCGTTATAACGACAATATAATTTGCGAAATGCTGACTTCAATCGAGACTATAGAAACCCCTGTACCATCAACTTGTTTGTCGATAGCTTGCCTCGATTTAAAAACTGACCATACACAGAACAATCTCTTGTGTATTGAATCAGTTGAAAGATATAAACACCATATGTAGGAGATAATGGAATATTGCTACATAAATATGGGAAGTTGACGATGGACAAGCTGAAATCATCCCGTTTGTCATACAGTTGAATTATCAGTGTGCCATCAATGTCTACTTTCAGTAAAATATTTAAGTATGAAGCAGAAGTGGACGACTCTGTGGTCTCTTTGATTTCGAGCTCACAGGGATATATCAAATCGACAGATGAGATTTATCACTGTTCGTTTTCTTCACCTTTCATGAATAAAAGTTATCATTGTTAATATACAAAACGTCGTCGATATATCTAAATGTCAAATTGAAGGCCACAGAAAGAAATTTTAACGTTGTAAAAAGCAACAAATCCATAATGTTACGGGAAAAAACCCCAATACCAACGAAATAATAATTCTAATGTTGGTAATCTAATGTTAACAAATTTAATTTTTATGGTATCATAACCATTCCCAAACGATTCACGGTTGATTGAACTTGGTCACACAAAATAGTTTTGTGTCCGCGTAACATCAATACACACCATAATTAGCTCATGTACGGATTTGCGTGATAGGGTTTCATACGTCTTGGACTTATTTGCTACAATTCGGGTATCTGGCAAGAATGATTCGTAATTGAAATTTGTTTCTCATTTTGCTGAAGGATGTTCAGGCTACCTATGAATACATGCAACATACAGACCAGTTGCTATTGATCGAAAGCATCTAAAATACAGTAGGAAGAGCTTTGAATGTGAACAAGACTGCTCTGGATCGGGTTGTTTGAAGGTTACGACACTTTGTCACGATCATTTCATGAGATTGTAGCACTTGCAAAACCAAATTAGAACTGTACAAAAAATGCAAATGAAACACCAAGGACACATAATCCAAGAAGTAAGTCATATTACTGTGATGACTGATGAGGTGTCAGACAGACAACCAATCATTGCAACGACAGCCTCCAAATGTGTTTTCTACGCAAAAATTACGCTCTTCCCTAGCAAGTCGAGGTTCGCTCTTTATCACTTAGATGGACGTCGATGTGGTTTGTTACAAAACATATATTGTGATAGGTACCAAGGAATCAAAATGGCCTAAAAATAAACAGATTGAACTAAATTTCTTTTATTCTTGAGTTATGATTCCCCAATGCATTGGCGTATCAGAGATTGTTGTTAGTGAATTGAATTTCATGTGTAATGCACCTATTATTATTATCATTATTATTATACATTTATAAATCGCTTTACATGTAAAACAATAAAAACAAAATAAATCAAAGAACAACAAATACATAAAAAAGGCATGAAATAATACTAAAACTGAGTTTCGGTTTTTTGTCAAATAGCTGTATACATAAATACCGAATTACAGATTAAATGCAAGTTTTAAAAGATATATTTTAAGTTTGTTTTTAAAAACAGCTAATGAATCTTCGACAAGAAGATCCAACGGGAGGCAGTTCCATAAAGTTGATGAAGAAACATCAAACCGTCTTTCACCATACAGTTTAGTATGCGCGCATGGCCTTATAAGGTATAACGAATGCGTAGACTGAAATGTTCGCTGAGGATGGTATACTTGAACTAGTTCCTGGATGTATGCTGGAGCTAATCCATGTAGAGTCCTGAAATAGGATTTTATATTTCGTTCGATATGCCACAGGTAACCAGTGAAGCGATATGAGAATCAGTTTAATATGCTCATGTTTCCGTGAACGTGTCACCAGCCTGTGAAATATTTGGAAATCATGTCTATCATCTTCAAATCATCATTTCTGAAGTATTTAAGACTGATTCTATGTAACTATCAAAATTCAGTGGCCACGGTATGTCACAGATTTTTATGAAACTTTGTGTGTAACAATATTATGATAGATATAAAACAAAAAGGGCATGCAAAGGTTTGACTTAGCAACGGTTGCCATGGAAACCGATCCTCTAACAACAGCTGGACAAGATATGCACATATATGTTATATTTTGAATAAACCAAAATTAAACGCTATTGTTTATAAAAACAACAATTGTAAAAATTATTTTGAGCTAGGTTCTAGCTTTTAGAAATTTTTTTGTATTTATTTAATCCTTGAAAACAATAGAAATAATTATTTTTATGATGTATAAGGGTTTGATATATGTAATTTTTAGAGAGGGATAAAATATATTTGCCCAGTCATTTGGTGTAAACTCACATGCTAGTAAAATGTATTGAATCTTACTTTAAAAAAGTACAGAAACACATTTGTGGAGAAACCAAAGGTAAACACATAAACCAGTAGTTTCCTCTGGTGCACAAACCAAAATACACCAGAAAGAGTTATTGCCCTTTGTAACACTCTCTTGTATTGGAGATATGAACAGCCTTCATTTGTTTTCAGTATGGCAGGAGGTGGAAATTGAGTTTTTATTCAATTTGTTCTTCAGAAGTTTATCAATATCAGATGCTCTTTGTTCACTTAATTCACTACCACGATATTTATCTTCAATTGTGCTAAAGGATTCCGGTTTATTTCATGGAATACAAATCCGTTTGATCTTTGCCATAGTCACCGGACTCTAGCATCCAATCGTCTACGTATTCGTAGAAAAAGTAAATGCTGTGTGGAATTTAACGCTTTATTGCATCACATCCGACTAAAAAAATGACCAGGGAAACAGAAGGCTGACAGACATATTCATAGAAAAAGCCCTGCCTGTTGCCGTGTTGGAACTTGTATTGACGTAAGTATTCTATTTGATTTAGAATCCAAATTCTAAAGTAAAGGCTGAATAAAATGTATCAGAAAATTTGGCTTTTAGTAAACATATGAGAACCCCAATTTATTTTATACTGCCAGCCAGGCTAGTCAGCTATAGTGGTATACATGTAGACTGAACATTGTAAGTAGTCCTGTCATTTACTGCATGGGTGTACAATATACAATACTAGTTAAGTATGTCCCCAACCTAACATTCACTCAGGGAGTTTCCTATCACATTTACACAGAGTTCAGGATCTGTAAAAATTGGGGAATACTTATAAAATCATGTTTCATGTGGACATTTTCAAAAGGACTAGGCTTAATATATGTAATCCTAAGTGATGACCCCCCCCCTCTCTCTCTCTCTCTGACTGTCAAGTTTACAATAAAAACAAACATGTGAATGCCTGTGTGCATTCTAGATAAAGATTGTTAAAATCATATATATTGGTGAGCCAGGCTACTTTCAAGTTTGTTTACCTGTGGTAACCCCCACTAATATGTGATGGTTCTAATCTACAGAAGAAATCACACAGATACTATTATGATTTAAAGTTTTCTCATCTCTGTAATTATGAACTTTAGGACACTTGATTTGGAAAAATTAAATGATGAAAAATTGATGATTTTGAATTGGGTCCTGTAACTGGGCCCTCAAATTTTAATACATGTAGGTCCTGTCAACTGAAGTAAATCAAAAAATATTAAATGTAAATTGTAAATATTCAAATACTTTTGAATTCTTACTTTTTCATCCAATAATCACATATTTTGGCCAAAGTACATGACCACTATTTTATGTAATTAATGTGTGCTTTTCTGTGTTTCAGCTGTATGAGCATCATACTGTGCAAATCACCTAAAGATGGAGTTGACCAAGTTGCTGACTTTGAGGAGGTAAATATTCAGCATTAATACATACACATTGAATACATAATTTGAAATTCAAATTTGAATCCCAGTATTATAAATCCTAAAACAAATTAATAGATGTGGGGAATGTGGTACATTGGGTTTAGTTTCTTGGTTATAGAGCCTGCATGGAAACTGAATTCTCTAGAATAATCACAGGAGACCATCCATTTTTTATGCGACATGATGACTTGAAACGTTTTCATCACAACTTCCTAAAAATATTTTAGTACTTCACTTAATTAGCATACTCAAAAAGACTAGTTGTTTTGTTGTCAATGACGCACATACATGTATATATGTACACATGTGTATGAGCTCAGTATCATTTGTAAAAATGATTAATTCTAATTAGGTCAATGTTGAGAATCACTCAAGTGACCTACATGTTGCTATTTGTGTGCGTCAGTTATCATAAGGCGTTAATTGAACATTAATATTTTTTCTTGATAACCACCCTTCCAATTCTTTTCAAATTTCTTTTAAGCATCTTTGGGACAAGGGGAATTAAGTCCCTTTTAAAACTTTTAAAAATGCTCTATACCAAAATTGAGAATTTTGTTTTAAAACCAGGGTTTGATTTCTTCAATTTTGTGGAGAAAACTTTTTTCAGATATACACTTCGTTAAATTGTAGAGCTGGGGAAGGGGGGGGGGTATAAGTGTATTTGACATTTATTTGTGTCCAAATTATGCAATTAATACTGAGGATTTCAGTAGTAGTCTGTTTTTAAAACAACAGACACCTAGAATTAAGAGCACAACGAGAGCATACATGTGATAAGGAGGGGGGGACTTCATAATAATGCCTGAAAATTCTTAACAAGTAAATTTTAACAAAAAATTTACACTAGAGATGCCAATTCAAGATAATTAACATGCTTTGTTTATTGGCATCTGGTGTACATTTAGCAACAAGTAGTGTTGTTCATTGTGAAACGATAAATTGATAATATACATGTATGCGTTGGTTGTACATGTGTTTTAGGCATATCTTATTGCATGTTTTGTTGTGTTTGGTTGTTGAAAATATTGATAGAAATTAATAATGAAGAATTGCTGATATACTAAGGACATCATGATTCTGATCTAAAGAAATTGAGGACTAATTAATATTTACATACTTTGTTACATCATGAAGGTCCATACATTGCTTGCAAGAAAAACACACATGGGCCACATACATGTAATCAGTGACTAAGAAATGTTGTTCAGTTATACTGTTTTCAAGTCATTACACTTAATTCTTAAAAAAATTCCTTAACTGGCAATTGATTGCAATCAGAAATTGCAAATTTTCTATTTATTCCTAACTTGACACCATCGAATGACAGTAATGTGATGCGCGCTCCCTGTAATCAGGGGGAAATAACTCGTATAGCATTGTGAAAAATGTAGCTCATTGATTATTCATATACGTTTGAAATATTTTATGGTTATACAAGATATTTTACAATAACTATTGAAAAAGACTCGAACACAATTTATGTTCATGTTATGCATAAATCTTATTAAATCATTGACTCCACAAAATATTATGACATCACAGGAGGGTGGAACTACCTTAAATAAAGCTGAATGCTTATGAAGAAAAAACAGAAAGGGGTACCAAAATTGCGAATTTCGAAAACACAGGGTTGTGAATGTGGGTCCAAAAGAGTCATATAGTGTATAACATGGATTTTGTAGCCCTTAGAGCTATAATGATACTTTGAATTTTTTTTAAATTTGATTAATACTCAGGTAACCAATAAGGTTTGTGGACATCTTGTTAATTTATGAGTATTAACACTATTAATAGCTCTTCAATACAGCATAAACACATGTATACAAACTGTATCAAAACATAACATCCTTTAGGCCAATTCAACTTAATTAGTAAGATTATCATCCTGGGTCACCAAAAAGTATGGGGCAGACTGTGGGAAGATTTTATTTTTTAATTTTTATTTTCTGAGAAATATATTGATGACAAACGAGTTTTTGTCAACAGAAGTGCATAATTTAATGCCAGATATATAAATCTATGTTATTTCACAGATGATTTTTGAGGGGCGGGTGGGCGGGCATGATAATCTATCAACTACATAATTAATGAAGTGGTAAAATTACTATTCTAGCATCATGAATGATCTTGTACATGTAAATTTAGTTTAATCAAATTGAATTAGGTGTGTACTGTATGAAAATGTGAAAAATAAGATGAACTTTTCAATATTTGTTCAACACATTTTTTAGAACTTGAAGAGCAGAAGATGCATTCCATGACTCTTATGTGATATAGAAGACAAAGAAGAGCTCTTGAGAATGGAAAAAAAACTGCGAGTTTTACAGTCAATGAACACACCTCACGACACAAGTCCATCCTGATTCAGTAAACTATTCTTCTAAGGAAACACCATGACTTAGTTAAGATCAAGTTTTGGTGTCAGAAGACTAATGTAACTAAAACATTGCAAAATTAACCTGCAAGTGTCTTATGTGAGCCTACTGAATAAGGATTCATTACTGAACAGTTGAAGGAAAATCACTATTATAATGATTTTTAAAAAAAGATGATTGTGTTGTTTGGATAACATTGTGATCCATGTTTGTTGAATAAACAACTTTGCAAAAATGAGTTGTTCTGTGTTAATATTATAAATTTACTAATTACTGGTATGTCAACATAGATTACAGTAACACTGAACAAACTTCAATAAATTTTAAAGTTTCATGCAGTTTCTGCAGTAGAAAATGACACCTATTGATTTTCTGGTCCAAAGGTCACCAGGTGCAATACAATACTCTGTACAATTGATGTCTGACCAGTTTCTTCAGAACCCTTTGATTGATAGTGATATTTCATACAGGGGTTGGTCACTGGTAGTATATGACCCCCATTGATTTTCAGGTCAAAAGATTAAAAATAGCAGGGGCCTCCGTGGCCGAGTGGTTGGAGCATAGCGTTCAAAATGACACGGCCTCAGTCGGCGCGGATTCGAATCCCGCTCGCGCTGGTATTAAGTGAGAAAGTTTCCCAATTTACTTTCGGAAGGTCGGTGGTCTCTTCCCAGGTACATTGTATCTGGGTTCTCACTTTCACCAATAAACACTGGGCACCACCAGAAAACTGAAAAATTGTTGAGTGTGGCGGAAAATATCAATAAATCAATCAATTAAAAATGACTAGGTGCAATGTAGCTAGTACTCTATGCAATGGTGTCCCCCCAATATCTTGGGCCTGTTGTTCAATTATGATATTTCATATGTTGGTTGGTTATGAATAGTAGATGACCCTAATGATTTCCAGGTCAAAGGTCAACAAATACAAGGCAGTACAATGAACAAGTTATTGGTATCTACCCAATATCTTGAGAAGACTTTTTATAGTTATTGATAATAGTTTACATGACAATACAGTACATGTAATATAGCTCGTTTATGGAAATGATTGCAAAATCTACTTGGTGTTTGGGGAGGGGGGGTCCTACTGGATTACAGTTTATGTTTACATGGTTTTTTTTAATCACTCTAACTAATTTTTATTAATATGTTAAACTTCTCCATGTTTATTTTTGAAATATCAATTGCTCATATTGTTCATTTTAACTGAAAATGGTGTAGGTTGTATTATTTGTCATTAGTATGAATTTTTGGCAAAATGCCCAAATCTACAGTTTTCGTACTACAATAGATCAATTGTACTACATTTCACCATTAATCTTTTTATATAAATTAGGAGTCTTTGATATGGACACCCTTTGATGACAGTTGATTATGCTGTATGTATTTTCCAAATTATCTAAATTCATCAACGAAATCCAACAATAAATCCCGTTTTGGCAAAATGCCCAAATCTACAGTTTTCATGCTACAATAGATCTATTGCACTACATTTCACCATTAATCTTTTTATATACATTAAGAGCCTTTGATATGGACATCCTTTGATGACAGTTGATTATGCTGTATGTATTTTCCAAATTATCTAAATTCATTAACGAAATCCAACAAAAAATCCCGTTTTGGCAAAATGCCCAAATCTACAGTTTTCATGCTACAATAGATCTATTGCACTACGTTTCACCATTAATCTTTTTATATACATTAAGAGTCTTTGATATGGACATCCTTTGATGACAGTTGATTATGCTGTATGTATTTTCCAAATTATCTAAATTCATCAACGAAATCCAACAAAAAATCCCGTTTTGGCAAAATGCCCAAATCTACAGTTTTCGTACTACAATAGATCTATTACACTACGTTTCCCATTAATCTTTTTATAGATATTAAGAGTCTTTGATATGGACATCCTTTGATGACAGTTGATTATGCTGTATGTATTTTCCAAATTATCTAAATTCATCAACGAAATCCAACAAAAAATCACTTTTTGGCAAAGTGCCAAATTATAATACATTGGTACAGCGGTCAGTAACACATTCTTTACTATAGGTGGATATAGATATCATAAATAAGGAGGGAATTTTATGGGGAATCGAGATTTATGGAGAAAATTAGTTGTTTTTTTCAATTTTTTATATACCACAAGGACAAAACATGGCAAAACGGACTGAATTTTGCAGTTCAATTAGCCCTCATAGACTGCTGTCGGTTTCCATGGCAACGGATGGTAGAAATTCGGTGGTGGGGTTGAAATTATGTAAGATGGTGCAAGTAAAGTTAATACTGTGAAAATCAAAGAAATCTGTGACATTGAGTGGCCAGACCCTATCTGATTTCTTTGATTTTTACATAGAATTGATCTTAAACATTCATTTTAAATACACCAATTCAAGTCTTTGAAGCTATGTCGATAATACAGCAACATTTACTATAACTTTTTCGAAGAATTTAGGTAGGATTTTAAAATGGGGAAATTAATCAAGATAGCTATACGTTGACGCAGTCTAATAAACAAAGGATTTCCCGCCAGTACATTATAATACTATTAAATACAGACACGTGAACATATTGTTCACACTGGTAAATGGATAATTCTAGATCCATGCAATGCCACATCACTAGTGAATGCATACGAATATAAATACAGCGTCATTTTAAACATGGTTTTGTTGCTTTTAGAGTTGTTTGTGAGCAGTTATCCCAAAAATGATATATACTTTGTTGAACACTATTTTAATTCTACGCACAAGTACTGTGAAGTTGACATAAAAAGATGATGGAGTTCCTCATTAATAATGTATATGTAGGTTAACACATCAACAATTAATGAGAATGGTTTTGTATTTTCTATTGACAACTTTCCAAATGTAGCCACATTGCATTATCACCAAAATGATTATGTCGTTTATAAGTTACAAAACACTTATCTAAGAATTGTTCATCTCTTATGAACGAAACTTTTTATGAATAGTAAGAATACCTCCCTGTGAGAATATATCAATTGTTGCATAATTTGTCATTAATGACATATTAAACTATTCCTTATCCCCCTCGGCCTGCTCTACGTATTGTGATAAGAAACATATCACGCGTATGCCTATTGAAGTGTTGATGGCTGAAATAATTCGATGCATGGTGTAGGAAAATTTGCTTATTTAATCTCCCTTTGAATCTCACAGCAGATTATTTTGTCCTTTATGATTATCTGTACAGTAATATACCCACCATGCTATTGTGTAATCCATCTCAAAGACATATTCAAAGGTTTCTCAACATAAACAATCCCTAAAACCATTCTTTATAGAAATTACAACTAAACATGACCTTCAAAGAGTCTAATGTAACGATGTAAATAAGGTAGAGTTGATAATCCTGCAAACCTCTCTATTTCTACACCTGAAATTCCCATGTCCTTTCATTGTCACTCAAGGTTCACAACAATGTGGGTGAAAATTTAAAAATCTCCTGTATTTGATATGAAAGGCAAAGTTTGTTTTTCCAGAACAAAACTAATAAGACCAGGTAATTTGTGTATTTGCCTTTAACGAAAGTGTTTTACGTCTTGCAAAAAGTGTGAAATAGCTAGACAGTTGATATCTAAAAATGTAAATATAATAGTCAAGGTTTATATGAATTATATTGCTTCTAAAACTAAACTGAACTATAACAAAAAGATCATATCAAGAAAATTGAAATTCTTGTTTGTTGAAAACTCATACGTTACATTGCCAGCAAAAACGATATTGCGATATTTTGCGATACATTGCAATATAATGCCTTTTTCAAATTGAATATAAATAACAAGAATTGTTAAAGCAATTACTCAGTAAAATCTTAACTCTTTAGTCTTGAAGTAATTGTATTAAGTAAACACAAAATCAAAAACACACACACAAAAAAAAAAAAAAAAAAAAAAAAAAAAAGAAAAAAAAAAAGCAAAATTAAACTAACAAAACTGTTTATGATTTTCTATTTTTTTTTTTTTTTTTTTTACAATTTCTTATTCGGCGTCCATATTTAAATAAGAAGTTTGTAGTCTAAATGTTAAAAATGCAAACAGTTATTTCCGGAAATAGTGCAAGAAAAATTCCGTATTCATATGTATTTAGAAAGAGAAATGTATTTAGAATTAAGTACTGATTCAAGTTTTAATATGGTTTTTATATTTTTAATCTTTTTTCAATTTTAAAACTTCATGAAAATCCCTTCCATCTCATTTACTTTGTACATATTTGTTTCCCTATTCAGCAACCTATATCGGTTTCCTGTATCAAAGATCGAGGTAATCAACGCTATTTAGCAAATCAAACAACATACTAAGCTACTGGAAAGAGATGATGTTTTCGTTGTGTGTTCCAGATAGTTGAATGATATTACGATACACTGCAATCCAGCTTTCGCGATATATTATTGTCAGTGGAAAAATGTACCGGTATTCCCGTAATATCGCTCAACTCTATGGTTTAATGCAAAGTTAATGCTGACACAAAATCATGCTAAAGTGTTGTTGTTGTTTTTTTTGTCAATTGAAAGTTTTGAATAGGGCCGCAAAATGACAAGGTTTGAATCAGTTTGGATATTGTTTCTTACTTATCAAGTAGCCATGGAGGCATGTACTTTGGTATTTATTGTGTCTTTCTGTGAGACAGTGGTTATTCCTGCAGTCGATATTTGGTGACTCCTAATTTACGACTAAACTCTGGGGTACATAAACATGACTGTTCAACCATATTGATCTTATAAACAAATAAATTGTAATCTAATTTTATTTGTTACAAGGAATTTTATTCGGCGAGACACCCTATATATTTTTAATATACCACATCGTTTTAAACGTATCAATTCAACATTGTTCAAATTATATCTCCAAAATACAAATGAAACTTTTCAGATATTGTTCATAATGATATAAAATGTTATGAATATGATATCAAATCAGTTCACATGGGTGTAACATAGAGTTGGATCTGTTCATGCTTTTAAGGTTAGCGGAGATAAGTGTTTGAAAGAGCAAGGGAATATGATACAGAAAGTAAAAGCATTATGGAAAAAAATGCTCGACAAAAAGGGCGGATTTTACTTATTATAAACTCCAAGTAAGGAAGGGGAAGACGATGTAAACAAAATGACTTCAATGGTCGAAGAACACTTCAGTTTTAGACAAGAGGGAGAAAAAGATGATATGCGTGGATATCCGGATCGCAAAGACGAGAATGAGAGAAATATAGCTCATCGTCCACCTCCCAGTGAACCGTTTCATGTTAAGAATTCTGAAGTAGAATTTTTCGAAATACAAAGGAATAAAAAAAAAACCAGGACGAAGAGAACGTAAGGTGCAGTACAAACCTAGTGAAAGAGGCAAACTAAAGAACGAAGGGCACAAGACATTTAGTCAGAGGTGTCGGAGGAGGATTCTTCAGAGGTGGAGATAGGGGTAGACCTGGGCCAGACTGATTTCATTTATGTGTAATGAAACGATTTTTGAGATTTGCTGTTGAGAAGGAAATAAAATAGTTTCCAAGAAATTTTGATTTCACGATGTTGATTTGAACTCACTTTGTCTTCAATGTTTACTGTAGGAAACTGATGTCTCACATCAATAAATAACAGCAGTTGGGAATCCGAATTCCTTGAATGTAATTTCACATTTGATTGATCTTTAAGCGATTTAAGAAATTCTAATACTGACGTATTGTCTGTCATATTTTATCAACCATATTTAGCATAAGTGTAGAATAGACATGGAAGTGACAAAATACTCTTTAACAAGGCAGAGAAGGGATTTCAATTAAAAACTAGAAATACGGAATTTCCCTCCTCCGATATTCCGAAGGGACTTTTTTGCATATTGATTTTCAAAACAGAATTTCCCTTTTATCTGACCAAGATACAGGGCTAACGGAGGATAGGGGATGTTTATCCTCCAAGGCACCTGATCCTACTGGTAATGTTTCCATGGCTCCGTGTTTGTCATAGTCTCAATTTAGTAGTCTTTATGGTATCTATGATATTGGGTAAAATACTGTATGACGTTTCATACAAACTGAGGCTGGTTTTGCACACAAATTTTGATTATTTCGTTTTCATGACCAAGAAATAGGGCTCACGATGGATGTGGCTGGTCGATAGGGGATATATGAGTGATGAGCAATATATGAGTGATGTGTTTATTAACAAAACACTTATAGCAGACCGAAAGAAATAACAGAGTGGAAATGATTTGTCGTAAATGACATTAAATCATGCAACAACTGACATTTTGTGTTGAATTTATTGCTTTATTTATCAAACGAGGGATATGGATTTGCTCTCCTCAACATATATGCAAAGCATAGAAAACAGAAAAGAACAAAGAATACAATATACATATCACGATGACAACTTAATTATGGGAAATCTCGATCCTGTATGTCTATAACATATCTTGGTATTAATCGCATTAAAATCTGTCAGTGTTTTTAAATATAAAAAAAGCTCGAAAAATTTCAAAATTTACGTCATCGAATAGATCATAGCTACCTCTTAGAAGTATATGTGAAACTTATACGGTACCAATATATCTATTGCATGATTTGAGAAACAAAATTTATTAATGTTTGTATATTTACTCTGGGACATAAATATCTTTTATGACAGGAAATAAATCATATCTCACTTGTTGAAAACTTTTAAAATATAAGAGATAATGTTCAACTGCCCACTGCTGCCTTTATTACAGAATTATGTAGGAACAATATTGAATTTAAATAAATGGTCATTTAATCCAATAGTACCAAGACGAAGCTTAGCGTAATTGCCTATACCGGTTCCCCTTTTTGTAAACTTCGTTTGAAGGAGGCATGGGTGGTGATAGTTTCAGGGCTTTTTAAAATGCATTGACGGAGACAATTCTTAAATATCTTATTTTTAACATGCTCAATTCCGTAATTGTCCATAGCAAAAATTTGAATAAGTCATTGTTCTCGAATAAGTTCGTAGAACACGAGTTTGATAAATATGGTCTACATAAATGTTATAAGATGAAAGGGGAAGATAATGACCAAGACGCATTGCTCATTTTATGCTTAAACATAAATTAAGTATGGCTTATCATTAACCTTCACAAAACGTCAATTGTGAAGTAATTATCAAAAGGTTTTATTTAATAAAAGTTTTACAGCACATTCGGGCAATTTAGATACAAGTAAGAATAATCCGGAATATAAGTAAAGTATTACAGAATCGTTGAACAGATTAATTAAAGACCCAAATAAAATACCGTACGGTTTCTTCACGGATGACTGGATGTGGGCGGAGCTCATCTATGGTCATTGTTATTTACCTGACCAAGAGATCAGGGTGCTGTATGTACTTTTGATGTACACAGGAAGGATCTCAGGGCCGTCTGCAGTGTTTCTGTGGTCATAGTGTTTGTATAATGATTGCATCACTATGGCTAGTTGACACACAGTCTACACCAACTCCTCTTTCTCTCTTTTACTCTCAGTCATTGGCTCAATGAATAATTTCTTTCATAAATAGAGCCATCATAAATTGATAATATAAATTATTTCAAAAAGTTACAAGTTTTAGAAATTAATGGGCAAATTATTGTTTGATTTCTGATTGTGTCATGTACATGTATATAGAGGGGGGGGGGTACAATTATATTAAAATGGCGTTGTTCAGGGGTCTTTTTAAAAAGAATTACGAGAAAATAGCAGTTGTGGACAGCTCAATACTATCAAAACTCTATAATACAGGGTTTCCTCAAAATCTAAAGAATGCCTGTAACCTGTAGCTGTTATTGTTATCAAAACCCCTCTCTGGGGTAGTTCTAGATCACAGTTTCTGCAGATGTCACTCCACCTGAGATCTATTGTTAAATGTTTGATTAAAGGCTAGCAATTTGAGGGTGTTAACTTAAAGTTGGGTCTTTAACAAAAGGTGCAGATAACAGAGAGTTCATGGCATCCTTCAGTCTTGGAGAAGTGACTATGGGTTAGCGTCCTGAGAAGATAAACATCGTGTTCTGTGGCTGTAGAGTCCAATCCTTGACTTGTACTCTCTCCCACAGGCCTAGCACGAGAAGACTGATGTCTGTTCATCAATAGTTGGTTCTTAATTCTATCTTTCCGTTTAACCCTTTTCTTGCAGATAAGCTGCCGCTTCAAAATATACAGTCTGTGTCCAGAGCACTCTGTCACTTGTAACATCTGGTTTGATATGAGAGGCCTTAATGTATCGCTTACAGATGTCCTTAAATCTGAGATATAGCTGAACTCTGTGTCTTGAACCAGTAAACAGTTCTTCTTACAACAGGTCTTTTGGAATGCGACTGACCTCCTTCCTATGCATATGTCCGAGTCAGCGTAAGCGATGTTGACCTAGCAACGAGAGCATGGTTGTGAACTATATACAAAACCTCATCATTTGTGACCTTGTCTTGCCAACTGATACTAAGGATCCTTCGCATGCAACAGAGATGAAACACCTGAAGCTTCCTTTTTTATGCGAGTAAATCATTCACGGTTGAGTGCTGAGGACACACGCTTTGTAAATATCCATCTTGGTTGGGATCGTAATGTGCTTGTTTTTCCAGACTTTCTTCGTAAGCCTCGCAAGAGTAGTCGATGCCTTGCCTATGCGCTTACTTAGCTCCACGTCCAATGACAGGTTAATGTTGCAGTGGAACCAAGGTACTGAAACTACTTCCAGTTCCTCTCCATTCACAGTTACTTGTTTGGTCTCCGGCGTTGCTTGATCCATGGCATGTGTTTTCGTTTGGCTAATTGTCCGTTCAAAGAGGTGACATGTTTTGGATAACTTGTCCATCAGTTTCTGGAGTCCTTGCTGGTTGTGGGAAGCTACTGCGGCATCATAAACAAATAGGGAGTCTCTGATGAGGAGTTAAGTTATCTTCGTTTTCGCACGGAGTCTGCCTATGTTGAACAAGCTGCCGTCCGAGCTTGACAGGAGGTAAACACCATCTATTCAGCCACTGAAGGTATCCTTCAAGAAAAGCGCAAATAATGTATCACTATTAACCCTGAATTCGGCAGATGTTTCACCATCAAATTATACTGTTCTCATCATGCCATCGTGAAATGATCTCATTATGCTGATAAGTTTTGGTGGACAGCCAATCTTTGAGAGCATTTTGAACAGTCCGTCTCTGCTTATTAGGTCAAATGCTATTGTAAGGTCGATGAAGGTGATATAGAATGGTTGCTTTTGCTCTCTGTATTTCTCCAGCAGCTACCTAAGGGGAAATATATTGTGGATTTTAGACCTCTCTTGGAGCCAAAGTCACACTGAGACACTGGATAGATTATATCGGCAAGAACTTGAAGTCTTTTCAAGACAATTCGTGAGAAGAGATTTCCAACGATTCTCAGCAGTGAGATGTCACGATAGCTGTTGCAATCACCGCGATCACCTTCGTTCTAGTACAAGGTGATTACGTTGGTATCCTTCATGTCTTAAGGCACCGTATTTCGTTCCAACACTGAGTTAGGAGCTGATAGAGGGGTTCAAGCAAACCTGATTTTCCACTTCTTAACACCTCAGCTGAAATCCCGTTCTTTCCTGGTGACTTAAGGTAGGTGATATATTGTTTTGGGTAACTCTTCCATAGAGGAAGTCATGTTCAGCTGATGAATTTGGGGGAGTTGTTCAATTAAATCAAGAGCCTCCTGTTGAACTTATTTTCCTTCGAGTACAATTCCGAATAGTGCTCTACCCATCTAACAAGCTGTTTGGCTTTATTCACGACGACTTCTGTTTTGGTCTTGAGCGGGGCCGTTTTCTGGAATCTTGGTTCAACGTCTTTCTTTATCCCATAGTATATGCCTTTGATATTACCAGTTTCAGACGCTTGTTGTATAGTTTGGAAAATATTTGTCCAGTACTCATTTACATAGGTCTTATGTGATGCTTGAATGCTGTTTTTAGCCGTTGTAAGATTGGCAAGCCTTTCTGTTTTAGGGCTGTCTTTATGTGCTTGAAGAGCATCGCGTTTGGCGTCAATCAGAGGGCTGAATACATTGGAGTTGGCATCAAACCGGTCATTCCCCTTTCCTTTCCAAGAACAATAAGATCTGTGCTCTCGGTAGCGGTTCTTAAGTTTTCCCATTGCTCTGTTGCAGAGTCATTGAAGCTTCCCTGGAAAAATGGTGAAAAGCTGAAGACAAACTCTTAAGAGAGCTCAGGCCTCTGTATTTTGCTCACATCAATTTTAGGGGCGCCCTTCTGCTTCGAGAGATGAAATGCTTTGGTTTTAAACTTATCTTACAGCACACAAGGGATCTGTTTGAGATTCTATGTCAGGTAAGGAAGAGCTCAAGCTGGTGCCAATGTTTGGACCTTGGATAACTCCAGGACACTTTGTGGCGAGGCATAGTGTTGCAGTATGTATTTGTCACACAAAGCTCATGGCAGGAGCAGAGTTCAAGTAGCCGTTGTTCATTGTCGTTATATTTGCCCAACCCATAATATCTCAGACAGTGAGGCAAGGCATCATTGTCGCTTCCAACACAAGCATTGACAAAAGGTGAAGATAACAGACAGTGATCAACCTAAAAGCTCTATAAATATTACAAAATTGACAACATTCATCTGAAATGATATTGATTTGCTTGAGGTAATATTTCGTAGGAAGAAGCTTGTAAAGAATTCGGTATTGCAACCACTGAACTTGGGTATTAATGCTTGTTTTAAAACAAACCTTAAACAACTCTTTGACAAAAAGATTGCTTTCTAAATGTATAGATAATTCAGCGTTCCATTTTTGAATTGATTTGAGAATGAGATCATTACTATTGATCAAAGCATATAACACATCGGAACATCTGTCATTCAATAGTATATATTTAAAGTAACAAGAAATAAATGGTGTACACTTTTCTTAACATTTCATCTCTTAACATACATAGTCTTAAAAAAAACTTCGATGTAGTACTGATACTATTGTACAGCATTGTTCATGCATTTGGTAGTCTGAATTTTTGGTGAAAAATCTTGTAATAATAAAAAAACATTCCATCTTCATCTAAAGATTCTCCAATTATTTTCCCACCATGTTGATACCATTTTGTTAAAACATAAATGCCTTATTACCAACAAACATATTTGTATATGCCATATTGGGATATAATAAAAGATTTCCATGCCATATTTATCATGAAAGATGAAGATATTGAACAGTGATCAATCTCATAACTCCTATAAGCAATACAAAATAGATAGTTGAGCAAACACACCAGAAGGGGGATCAGGTGCCTAAGAGGAGTAAACATCCTCTGTCCCCAGTCGCAGTATATCCTGATCAGGTAAACGTCATTAATGATCAGAAATCACACAAAAGAAATGGCCTACAATAGATACATTGAAAGTTGGCAACACGATTTAACATCATAATCTGTAACATTTGCAGAAAGCTCACGGGAATTACTAAACGACTGTGTGTCATAACGCAATGTGTATGCAGAGTTTACGACTTCGCGATGTATACAACTATAAGCATTTTCTCTCCCGAGCGTTGTTTTGTATAGAACCGGCTTGTTTGTATAATTGCGATTCGTTTGTTGTGAATTTTTTATTTTAAGTTTTTGTTGTTTGTTTCAATCAATCAGTCCTAATACGGTCTACAAAATACACCAAAATGCCATCGGGTTCATTGAATGTATGACAACGTTCGTGACTCGTGGGGACATTCAACACATTGTATACCGAGGATGTTCACTGAGTTAGACAAAAAATATTATCCTTTTTGTATCATAACATGTGTAACATGTAACCATAGCTAATGTTACAATCAATCGATAATTTAGAATACACGACTGAACCCTTTTATGACGAATAATGTTGTTTATGTTAACGGCATCTATTCCTTTGTTTGTAAATTTGAACTTAAGGAACTGGCGGCATGATTTGGAAGGAATATCAGCCATGACCCGTGCTGGTTTAAAGAGCCTGTGATGGGCAACATCCATAATCATAGAGTTCAGTTTATATTCAGGTGTTGAAAAATCCAAGCATAGACTAGCCATAGCTTCTTCAAAATAATGTGTGTAAAACTCTCAATGGAACAGAGTAAAGTTTTGTACGAATATGATGTGGACCTAATTGTCTGTTGACGTAAGGCAAAAGGGAATCAAACGTGACATCATTTATACTTGGTCTTTTATATGAACGATGTCCATGGCTGCGTTTTCGTCTTTGGTTATTGGGAAAGAGTCCCATCACATTCACGTTATTTCCTTGTGGACTAGTCAACTTTCCCACATCATATACACCATCATTCCATCCATATGGAAATGCAGTGTCTAGGGTCTTGATCCAGTGATCTTCTCGTTGTCTACGAATGTTGGATTGTTTGTGTGATGGTAAATTTTTTTCAAAATCCTTACCCTCATGGACAAGATGGAGTGGTCCCGTGCATTAAAATGCTTGTAAAGAAGTTGGTTACCAACTTACCACCATTATTAATTTGAAAGCTGTGCACCGATATTCTTTTATTAAGTGAGCCCTTGGTTTCTCCCACATAAATTAAGCCACACAGGTTTCACTCAATGGCGTAGACAACGTTAGAAGATTTACAAGTCAAATTATCACAATTTTTTTCTTAGTATCAAAAGTGTGTGTGATGTGGGATATATCAGATTTCTTACTTTCACTATGAATACAGAGATAGCGATTAATGAAATGTCAATACATGTATTTTAAATCAAAATATATTTCCAAGATACGCAAGTATCATGCATCTCCTAGTATACATTAACAAAGTAAAATTTGAAATTTTTTGTTTAGAAATTATGATCCGGATATAGTTCGTTTTTTTTATTAGTTTACTCTGTGACAATATGGTGTCACTTCCTAAGAATTTTTAAAGAGAGGGTATGGCCTCCAAATGACTAAGTGTTTCAACTGCTTTATTTTTTTCTGATTTTTACTAGGCCAAATGTACAGTGTATGCTAAACGTCTATTGTTCGCATATAATATGTTCTTTTCAATAACTTACCACAAGCAAAGAAAGTAGTGTCATCAATATTTTGGAAGAAACTATGGAGACACTTTGTTTGGAATTGAAAACATACCAGTGTGGAATTCTCTTGAAAGAAATACCTTTCATATTGAATGTCTTTCATAGTCTGCTTATTTTTTAAATAATTATCACGATTGTTGCCCTGCTATGGCTCTTCATTGTAAAGCTTTAAATTCCTGAAGAACAGGTAGTATATATATATATATGTCCCATGAAAGAAAATTTCCAGATGGTCTTGCAATCATCATCGAGACAAGATGAATTTCTCAGTTTGTCTTCTTGTAGCTTTCTTCGGGGGTACGGTGGCCTATCCAGTAAGTACATGTTTCAATTTTGTATGTCTTAGTATCTCGTGATCAAGACGAATCAATATTGTTTATTCGAAACACAAAAAAAGACAAAGTAAATATTCTACCTATCATTGTATTGATAAGAAATATTGCAATTCTCATAGAAACGGTAAATTTGAAATTAATGTAATACTAGCTTGACTAGGGAGAAAACACCACTGTCGATTTCGATGTACTTTTGTCAAGGAGATGTTTTGAAAAATGTATTAACATTTTTCATAGGAAACAAAATAACAATTTAAATGATATATGCAGATATTACCATTCTGATGAAGTATGTGAAATCCATTTTGCTGCAAAGACATTCAATATTCCTTAGGTTCTTTCATCGATTCATCGATCACTCGTTAGCATTCGTGTACAGAACACATTGTACGAAATACGTCATTAAACACGATGTAAAGGCTTACTGTAATATAATTTTAGTTAGTGTAAATCATTAAAATTAATTGAATAAAGAGAAGACATGGAAGGTGTTATACAAGTTTCTTGATTTTGTGTGTGCGTTTTCTATGGTTGTAAATAGATTTGATTTATTCAACTGATTTTCAATATTGTGTACGAGCTATGCACTTATATTTACCACTGATTGAATTCGTGAGTAAAATGATAGCGTTTTTTCCTAGGAACATGGTTATATCTATAATCAATTCATATTTGCTTTATTATTGCTTGAAGGTATGGGAGAAATTTGTGAAAAATGGGGGCGTAGTTTACGCAATAAAAGTAGACATGGACGACAAAGAGGAAGACAGCGAAAACAAAGTGACGCCAATGATCCAAGAACACCCATTTTTTTAGACAAGAGGGAGAACAAGGCGATACAGAAGATTATTCAGATCCCAAAGACAAGGCAGAGAGAAACAGAGTTCGTCGTCCAAATCGTGATGAACCATCTCTCGTTGAGAATTCTGAAGGAGAAATGCTAGAAAAGGAAAGGATTCCAAAGAACTCAGGAAGAAGAGAACGTAAGATGCAGTACAAACCTATGGAAGGCGACAAACAGAAAACATTCCTATTGAAATTAAACGATAATGGATTCCGTTCGTCCGATATCCTGGAAGGGGGAAAAAGAAACTTTGAAGGAGGTGGTTTTGGAAGAGGTGGGGGTGGAGGTTAATCTCGTAATATCTGATTTCCCGTAGGATGACCAATATCTTCGTATGATTTACTGCTTGAAAAAAGAGTAGTTCCCAAGAAATTCTGTTTTCATGAATTCGGCTTGAAGTCACTTAGAACTCAATTCATTTGCATACAAACTTATGTTTCAGGCAAAAATTAATCAAACATTTGATCGTAATTCACGGGAAAATGTTTTATATTTCAATTATCTTTTATAGTATTGAATAAATGAACATGATCAACGGTATTGATTTATGATGTACTTTGCCTGGTCTTGTTCGGGCCGTCTGCAATCACGCAACTCGTGAGAGTCAGTGCATCATTGTACCCCATGTTCAGTTCATACTTTTGTCGTGAAAATGGGTATTATACACATATATAAACACATTATCTGTCATATTTTATCAATTACATGTATGTGGTCTCTTTGATGCAGCACGTACATAGCTTTGTAACGTTTATGAAATGCGAAGATAACGATCGGTGATGAATCTCATAACTCCTATAAGGATTACAAAATAAGGAGTTTGGCAAACACGGTCCCCTGGAGATACACGTTGTACATGTAACACTTATACGGTACCAATGTTGATGCACCAGATGCGCATTTCGACAAATAATGTCTCTTCGGTGATGCTCAAGCCGAAATTTTGGACGTCTTATTAATGGAAACTTATTAACTTACATAGGGGCTGAATAATTGCCTAACTATCTTATTGTTTTGCATCATATAGTGAGAATAGAAAGCATGAGCCAATTATGCAGTCATTTTCCTATCATCACATTGTTCTTATATTGCTCATAATACAAACTTGACTACTTCCGTAATGTCACTTTAGGCCACCACTACGTGTGTCCCTACGATTGAGATCTAGACTACCATTTTGTATGGTTTGCACATTCTATCATAAATACACAGAATGCATATGCCACAAACAAAGATGTATTTTTATGAACCTCCTCCGAGACATTATTTTCTAAAATATCGGAAAGTAAATGTTTTCATGAAGACAGTGACACCTGCATTCTGTTGTGTGCTTTTATGTACCATGGAAAGGTTACTAAGACATGGGACTTGAGCTAGTTTCATTGTACAGAATTCTTCCAGTCATCATTGATGTAAGGAAATTCATATTGCAGAAAATGAAACAAGATGCTGTCAGAAGACAGTAATACCTGCACGCAAGTGTTTGCCTTTAAAATACACTCCGTCCCATTGGTAGATCTAGAGGGGAGTCGGGGGTTTAGCTTGTAGTTTTTCAACATACTCCCAGTTTGTAAGCCATTTCTTTTTCCATGTAGAAGTTAAGTAAAAGATTAATTAGCACTTGATGATACATGTCCTTATTTTCATCACATCGTGGAATATGCTATAGTGCAGTTTTTAGATCATCCTTCTGGACCATCCCCGTTCCCCAGCTTAATTTTTCACATTACTGAATCGTGTATATACAAGTGTGTGTGTGTGTGTGTGTGTGTGTGTGTGTGTGTGTGTGTGTGTGTGTGAGTACGTGCGTTCGTGCTTGCCTGGCAAAAGAAACTACAATATGATTTGCCTGTCGCATGAAATGCCAAATTAGTTATAGAAAACCTTATTGCACATCTACAGGACACCTCCATTCATTTTCCAAAAGATCATTTGGCTACTGCATAAATTGTAAAAGGAAATCTGGGAACTAGAGGTTTTATTCGTTTTTCGACTTCCATTTGGATCAAGGGTAAAAGTGAAAATTCTGAAACCTTATTGCACATCTACAGGACACGGCCATTACCATCCAAAAGATAATTTGGGTACTGCATAAAATGGTAGAGGAGTTCTGGGAAGCGGTTTTTTTTTTCAGAAAAAAACGTCGTTTTTGGACTTCCATTTGGGTCTCAGGGTGAAAAGAAAAATTTGAAACATTAGTGCACACCTCCAGGACACCACCAATTACCTTCCAAAAGATCATTTGGATACTGTGTAAAATGTAATAGGAATTCAGGGAAGCAGGGGTTTTTTCTTTTAGAAAAAAACGTCGTTTTTCGACTCCCATTTGGGCCCCAGGGTGAAAATGAAAATTCCGAAACCTTATTGCACATCTATAGGGCACCACCAATTACCATCTAAAAGATCATTTGGGTACTCCGGAAAATGTAAGAGGAGTTCAGGGAACCAGGGTCTTTTTTAAAGAAAAAATGTCGTTTTTCGATTCCCATTCCGGCCTCAGGGAAAATATGAAAATTTGAAAAGCTTATTGCATATCTATAGGACACCACCATTCACCTTCAAATATATAATTGTGGTATTGAATTAAATATAGGAAGGTCTGGGAACCAGATGTATACATAAAAAATGTCTTTTTTACCCATATTTCGTCCCCAGGGTGAAAATAAAAATTACGAAACTTTATTGCACATCTACAGGACACCACCAATCATCTTCCTAAAGGTAAACTGGTTACTACTTAAGATGAAGGAGGAATTTGAGGATAAAGAAAGTGTGACATATGGACGGACGGACAGAACAGGGTAACAGCAATATACCCGAACTTTCTTTAGAAATGAACTGCAGGTAGACTATGTCAACAGTATGATATCATTACTATTAATCATATCATATAACACATTGGAACATTTGTCATTCAATAGTATATATTTAAAGTAACAAGAAATAAATGGTGTACAATGTTTTTTAACATTTCATCTCTTAACATACATATTCTTAAAAAAAAGATAGATACTGCTGTACTGCATTGTACATACATTTCCTAGTCTAATTTTTTGTGAAATATCTTGTAGTAATAAAACATTCCGTCTTCATCTAAAAAGTTTCCAATTATTTTTCCACCATGTTAATACCACTTTTATAACATAAATGCCTTATTACCAACACACATATTTGTATTATGCCACACTGGGATATAATAAAAATGTCCATGCCATATTTATCAAAAAAGGTGAAGATAACGAACAGTGATAAATCTCATAACACCTATAAGCAATACAAAATATATAGTTGGACAAACACGGACCCCTGGACACACCATAGGTGGGATCAGGTGCCTAGGAGGAGTAACCATCCTCTGTCAACCGGTCACACCAGCCATGAGCCCTCTATCCTGATCAGGTAAACGGAGTTATCCGTAGTCAAAATCAGTGTGCTAGGAACGGTCTAACAATCGGTATGAAACATGTCAGACAGCATTTGACCCAATGATAGGTTGTATTGGCAAACTAGATCGTAAAAATTACTATAGAATTTGCGAAATGTGGCCTTTTAACGAGACTGTTGAATAATGCTACTAAAAGATTGGAAGTTGACGATGGGGATTTTGAAATCATATTGTTTGTCATAAAGTTGAGCTGGTGTGTTCAGGGGTCCGTGTTTGCCCAACTTTCGAATTTGTATTGCTTGTAGGAATTATGAGACTGATCACTGTTCGTTATCTTCACCTTTTGTTTAGAAAGCAATGTCAAGGTTACCCGAATAATGTAACGCTAGTGAAAGTGGCACTTCAGAACGTTACAACGTAGGTGTTCATCAGTTATATTTCATATATCAGTCACGTGAACAGATATTTATGATTTCTATAGCTCTTGCAATAAATCGTTTCAGATCAAGTGAAAATCTCATTAGGTTGACATATTAAGTACTTAGAGAGATAATATGTGGTTAAAGTTACTTCAAAAATGCTTGGTATGTCAAACATTTCTACCATAGTTCATATTTGACCCAAAAAGTCGAAAACCGTCAAAATTGAGAGTACCTTATGAAACGGTAATCAGTTATAACAGCATCCGAATAATTCGTATCTTTCACAAGTAATATTGGCAGAGATACATGTTACAAAATACATAGGAGTGGTCCTGGTTTCGATAATTATCTTTTACTTATAGGTCAAGGCGTTATTTACTCATGATTGTCTTTCTTATTCTTTTATACACACTAGCGACGATTTCAAGGTCACAGTATAATGTTAAATACCATAGTGTATACAATGTATTATTAGAAATCAAAAGAAAATTATAAGAAAAAAATAGATAATGTAACAAACATTTGGCAATCAGACGTACAGCTTGATGGCGGTACATGTAGTAATTGACAATGAAAAATTCATCGCTATGAAATTATGGTACTTTGATTCTATTATTGGACTTTTGCAAGATGGGCTTACTTTTACAGTCAAAGGCTGACTTTGACACGAGCATATAATATGCAAATATTTTCGTGACATATCTGTATACATGTGATGAACCGATGCAATGTACAGAAATGATCAAGTTGTCCAAACATTATAGAGTTGTTCCAGTTCATTTCCATACGCATACATTTTCTAAAACAGTAAAATCTATGTGACCTAATATCCCCATAAATATTTTTAAGTCACCTGACCCAATGCAATGGTCAGCATCCGTCGTGCGCCGTGCGTGAACGCTTGACCATTCTTAACCTTTTCCTGATAACTGCCATTTATTTTATTTTTTTTTCAAATTTGGTATGAAGCATCTACGGGACAAGGGGGTATAAAATATAAATTTCAGGAATTCTGCACCCCCGGGACCTTAAGGATGGAGCAAACATTGACCAATGTTAAAAAACCTTCCTTACATCTGTAAGAAGAACTGAAAGCATAGATCTGTTCATGTGGAGCTGGAAGGCCTCTACCGAAATTGTAAATTTCATGATATCCGGGGTAGACGTTCTGACTCCAGGATGGGGCCAAACTGGGTACTAGTATTTAGTGTTTATGTGTAAACCATTTAAATAGCTTATATCTTCTTCAATGCTATGCTGTGGACCTCTTGTTTGTTAAATATTTTAGATGAAATGATTCCAGTTCCATACCCGTCAAGCTCTCTTTTTATATGTCAGTAATGAAACGATTAATCGGAGACTGGGACAAGACTTATGGTTTTCATAACGTACTAGGATTACTTTTCAATATTTACGTACTTCATATTGGATAGAATGAATAGATATAAAAATCAACGGGGTTCGAATTCACTACTACCTAACATGGCTATTTCTACAAACGAAATATGAGTTTTCGGTTCACATGCGGCTTTAATAAATGTTTGGACAGAAATATATTGGGAAAATATGGTAGGAATTTTTTTATATTATGATGCAAGAATATAGAGACCTGCGCCGCTTATAAGGGGTGGATTTGTAGCTTTCTGGTATGTCCAAATATTTCCCCCCGAGAGCTACAGATCTGCATTAGTGCAGATGCACACGTAAGTCCCAATTGTAGGTACGTTCATCATGTTCGGTGTTGTACCTGTGTGTGTTGGATTGAATAAAGCTGTATAACAACTTCATACATTTTTATGATAAAATAAAACGCAAAACTCCTGCATAATAAACTTACATTCGATTTATCATAATGCAATGATTTTTTTTGTCAAGTTTAAATAATGAATCAAGGTATCTGTGTAAGTTAAAATTTTATACCCGGGTATGCATGCATAAATGAAAAGAATTAATAGCGTTGAGTTTTTATATTTTGACAACTTCTTTAACAGGCCTACTGTAATAGTATTGTAACGTGCAGCGATCTGAATACGCACGCCGTTGCTTAGAGAGAGACTCTACCATATCACTAGAAAAGCTAGCTCACTAGCGATGCAGTAAAAATTCCCTACATACTGTCTGCTACACATCCCCCGCTCAGGGAAGCGTCATCCCGAAGCTTAGCTTGGGTCTTCTCTGATTTTTGGTACCTCTTCAGCAAAATCATCTGCCGTTCACGACGACAACCGCCGTCGTCCCAGAACGAAAGCACGTGCGTGCATGGGCACAATGTTCCAAACATACTCTACCTGAAGCAAGCCTCTGGACAGCCAAACACCAGAGTCACTACACTGTCATCATTTTGTAACGTGCAGCGGTTTGAACACGCACGTCTTTGCTTAACTTGTGTGATCAAGAGAAATCACTAACAAAGCTAGTTCAAGAGCGAGGCAGAAGTTCCTTATATACTGTCTAACAATTCGACATTATATATATTTAACGATACCGTGCTTCCATACAATACCCAGGTTTAAATGTCCAAGTCAGCCGTTGACTGTGAAAGTCAGTCGTTCTCGCAAAAGTCCACTGTTATGTTGAAATATCAAAGAGGTAATTTGGGAATGCTTAAACATTTAAGATATAGAAACATAAGTAGTTTATCTCTGCTGGTGGTGTCTCTTAAAATTCATTTCCTGAAGGGAAGGAGTAGGGTCACAAAATTTGACATAGTTTCAGATTTAACCCAAGTTGGTAGTTTTTTCTATTCAATATTTTAGATATTACTTGAAGTATTGTAAAAATGAAATAAAGTAAGAAATTTGATGAGCAGAGGTTTTTGTTATCAAAAACATGTCTGGTAGTGTCTGAGAAACACCACATTTATTTCTTAGATGCATTTTAAAGTTATGATTAATATTGATTTTTGAAATGTGTGTGTTTATCTTGCATAACGATATATGACAAACACTTTTTATGATGTCTGTAAATGTTTTATTGGCCTTTGTGATAGTTTTCTCAAGTTTGGCTTGTTTGGCCTTTGGAAATTGGAAAATTTCATTTTCCTCCAACATTAACCTGATTACTTAGGATGATATTTGATATGTTTTACAATAATGTCCAAATATTATGATAAATCAAATTAAGAAAAATTCAATGTTTGCCTTTTTAGGAGCTACCTATCAGTAGCTACCTTAAGTTTCGCAACAAGTTAGAATGAATTATATCCATATCATGTAGTTAAAAACAATAACAATATAACAAATAACAATCTGACTTAATAAATAACTCACTACATCTAGGTTTGTTCATCTCACTGGCCCTATACTATACACTTTTTGCAGGAAATTTCAATTTTAAATACTCGAATTAGCTTACCCAAATTATGTCTGTTCTTGCAAATGCATTCAATTTTAAAGACCTTTAATGATTCACCTACATTTATGTAAACTCGGAATGATAGAAAGAAAGCTTTCAGATGTAGAAAGTCCGTGATATTAGCAACTCTAGTTTATTACATTGTTACATTTAGTCTAATGTAAACTTGTAAAGATAAATTTATTGGGATGGATTTTGTATGAAAGCTTTCTAACATAACTTTGAGATGAATTAAGCAATATTATGGTAGATATATGACTTTACAGATGATTATAACGGAAAATAATAGTTTTGGTTGTTTTGTTAAGTTCAGTGCCACACTAGACGAGCAAACCTTTCCACTTCACGTATCAAAATATTTCAATCATCAACACCTTATTGGACGTAAGTGTGATGCATTATTAACAGAACACTAATAACAGGATAAAATTGTTAAAAGAGTTTGAACAACTTACCTTGTCGTTGATGAAATCAAATTAAGCGACAATTGTGATCTATAAAGATTTGGGAAACATGAGTCGCTGAACATACTAAAGGTACCGAGGAGGAGTTATAATTCACTGTCATACCCGACGTGAGACCTTTATCTTGATCAGATCAACGGAGTTAACCGTAATAAAATTCAGTGTATAAAAAACGACATAAGAGTTAGCATAGAACACGTCTAACAACATGAGACCCATTCCGATGTAGCATTTGTAAAATACATCGTAATAACCATAGAATATGCACAATGATGATTTGAAACGAGATTGTTGAAAGCCCTGAACTATCAACGTATTTTCAGTAGCCTGCTTGATTTAAAAACTGATCATGCACAGAATACGCTATTGAATATCAAATGAGTTGAGAGAGATAAACACCAGATGTAGGCGATAATGAAATATTGCTGCATAAATATGGGAATTCGACGATGGAGAAAATGAAGCGGTTTGTTATAAAATTGAGTTGTTGGTTTGCTATTACAGACGTCGAAAACTCTGGAGAGTCCTTCATATTTATGCAGCTCAGTTAAGGTTATCCGAGAATAATCACAGTGCTGTTTAAATGGACCTTTGTGTACTTCGCACGATATGACGTCATAATGAAAAAAGTACATCACAAGGGTTCGAATCCCGGCCAAGACAGACCTACATTGTCAAGACAGGTAGTGAAAGTTCCATCGCCAAACGCTCAGCATCAAATGTGAATGTCACGGGTCCTCGGAATTGACCTTAAAAACGGATGTCCCGTGTGACATTAGGTGTGGCACGCTACAGAACCTCAACTGCTCAATGGCCGTAAGCGCTGAGCATAGGTTTAAATTTAAAGCCCTTTACGGGTTTTGATGACGTCTCCATATGAATGAAAAATTCTTGAGAGAGTCGATAAACAAGATATGATCAATCAATCTTATAATTGTATCAAGATCGACTTGGATAAGGAGATCGGTGATGGAGGACAACTCAAAATGGAAAAGTCTCCTTAAAAATAATGTAAACTTGGACAAATTAATAAATACAGGTTCAGACTATATCTTACAGATTGTTGAAAATGTAAAAAATGACTTCTGGAAAGATGTCATGGTGGCTTTTAAGGAAATTCAAGAAAAAGTTGTCATTAAATCTTGGGAGGATTATATGAGCCAACCGTTATGGAATAATCATAAGTTCAAGATAGAAAGTCAGTCCATCTTCTATAAAACATAGTATTATAAAGGAATAAACAATGTACATGATCTACTTGACGAAAAAGGAATTTTATATTTTAAAATATTTAAGACAGGTTTAACCTACAAATGAATTTTTTAACATATATGGGTATAACACAAGTAGTAGCCACAAATATGAAAAAGTATAACTTTACAAATAAAGCATCTGTGCAAAAAACCCTTATCCCCTTGAATATCAAACTATTTGTTTTAACAAAGAAAGGGTCGAAACCTATGTGTGATACTCTCAATAAATCAGATGCTATACCCACAGGAAAAAAGAAATGGAGTAGATATTTCATTACCTCTGATAACCAATGGAAGACAATCTTTTACCTGCCATTCTTGACCGCATTGGATCACATTGGATTCCAAATTACCATGGTTTCAATACAGAGTTAACCACCACAATTTAACTACTAATGACTACATGTACAAATTAGGTAGAGTAAATTCTAAACTATGCACCTTTTGTGAGAGGGAAGACGAAACAATTTACCATTTACTTTGGGATTGTCCAAAAGTACAACAATCATTATCAGAATTTATCAGATATTACAATTCAAAGATTTGATGTCAAACCTTTTATATTTGGTGATACAAAATAAAAACATTTCAGGTCATACAATGCATTACTTATGATAATCAAACAATATATATATAGGAATAGATGCCAAAAACATCAGCTAGCAGTTAAAGGCCTTCCAAATGATTGGAAACATTTGTATCAAATCAACCATCATAGTTATGTAACGTGATAGTCAGGGTAAACAAATCTCAGACTCTGGTAGCGAGTACTCAGTAGTATACGATTCTGGTTTTGAATCTAGTTATAAAACTCTGGTAGCGAGTGAATTTCAAATAAATCAGACAAGGCGGTATCAGTTTTGATCAAGTATTATTACGATTTCTGTAGCATAGAAATGATATCTACAATGATAAGCAATTTTAAGACAAGATGGGGAATTCTGTAGCCCAAAACGGAAATTGTTAAAACGAGAGTGAAAATGAAACTAAAGACGATTTACAAACAAGTCGCGATGGATTGGGAGTAATTTATATGGGGAATAGCTTACCGACAGCTAAAACACGTCCGTCTCGGGTATGTCCAGGATGAGATCCGTTACTTAAACGTTGGGAGTTGGAGCGACTCCCATACGACGTAAGTGGTCGCACGGGCGACAACAGCAACGAAACATCTTCGTCCAAATGATGGCGTCTTCGTAGGTGGTCACGACCATGTAAACATTGGACTACGGTAAAGGCTAAATAATTCCATCTCAGCTTATTACAATATATAGTAAATATATGCATATATATATATATACAAATCAACAAAGCAATTCCTGAAATGTAACACAGGACAATATGAATTAATGAAGCTCTAGAAGACGTCTTCCCTTCTATATGCCTCATATTAAATATATGTACAAAGTGAATGGCCACATATGTGTATATACAAATATGGAAAGATGAAACTAAATGAACATGACTATTATGAATGAATAATAAATAGATGAAATGGATCTCAAATTATCCACATGCGATTACCTAGTGGTTCAAGTATTAAACACCATACAACTACAGTCATGATATATCATATATATATATATATATATATATATATATATATATATATATATATATAAAGTCCAACCCCCACCCACACTATTTGCCTTTACTTACCCAAATCCGTTACAGTTATAAGGAAGGAAATGAATTAGATAAATTGAAAACGGACTGGTAAAAATGGTATCCATTAGTCAAATGACTCTCTCTCTCTCTCTCTCTCTCTCTCTCTCTCTCTCTCTGAAAACGACACAAAATATACACAGAGGCCAAGATGATTATGTGATATTGTGATATTAGATATGATATCAAGACCTAGATATGTTTACCATATATTTATGCTTGACATCAATACTATGTTTTGTCATCATATATTCACATACATGCATAATAGTGTAAATGTTCATATGGAAATAAATGTTGTAACCCCCCCACCAGAATATTACATTTACATATTATTGATAACCCATATTTCGTTATTCTATCAAGATACAGCATATGTAAATTAGTATCCCTTCTTTTATCAACTATAGGTATAAGTAACATCAATAAACATTGTTCAAGCGTGCTAATAAAACACTTACGTCTATCAAATCGTCCACATTGTAGTGACTGTTTCAATTTATACACAATACAAGAACATTTTAGGGTTCATGTTTTTTGTCCACTAATTCAGTTTTTATTATCTATATAGAATATGTGTCTCCCGTTAGTTGTAGTATTCAGCATTTCCACAGTTGGCAATTCAAAAAGTGTAGTTACTATTCAATCCGCGTTTTCCACTTCGATTTGAAACCTGTTTTGGACTATTGGTAACTATCTTATCACATGTAAATGTAATCCATGTCTGAATTGACGTCCATACGTCAAAAGACGAGATTTAGATTCATCACCTTAAGTCCCGGGGTATATAATAGTTGCACAAATTATTCATATTGTATATGCATTGAGATAAGATATAGGTACTGCTATTCATAACTATGATATAAATACTGCTATATATTGATGTTTTACCGTGAAATGGTATGTCTTTTAAAAGTTACAAGTGTTCTGAATTTTCTGCACTTCAGCCTTGTCTTGACATGGATGCTTGAATAGCAATGTGTTCTTTTTATGGAGAAGGTCTGGGTTTTATATTGTAACAGAAAAAATGTAACGGGCCAGAACAGGACTCGAACCCGAGGTCCTCGAATCTTCAGTCGGGTGTTCTGTCAACTGAGCACTCCTCCACCGGCAGATGAGCCCATCTAACCGTCACATTCCTCCCTCCTTGAATATAGCTATGCCTTGAAGGCACCAATCCTGTTTTTATTTCCTGGAATGTATTTTGATTTGTCCAATCCAAGGGCTAGTCACGACACTAAATGTAACAGGAAGAGAGAAAGTACAATGGATCAGATCTAGACCGAAACATGAAACCAGACCCTCTGACTCTGCAGTCAAGTTCTCTTCCAAATGACATATCTGGCCACAGGTGGTCAAACCCTGCTGAATACTTAATAATTATAGTACACTGCTCTAAAATCACGTGTTCGTATCAGGTTGCAATCATCACTAATTATATTATAAACCACACCTTCCATTCATTTCCTTGTAAGAAAATTAACACTAGGTATGTCCACCCACTCAGTTTTCCCTTGTATTTACCAAAGCCATAGCTAAATTACTCAGTATGTGTACATATGTGGCTGTAGTAATGTTTACATGATAAAAAATATCACAAAGTCAATAGGGTATACTTCACTAGTTTCTTTAATCCTTCAGGAGTATATGAATATTGCTTAGTTAAACCTGTACATCGCAATTGTAAAATTGATATCAAAACGCAGCAATAATTTGTTACCCTTTAATAGAATGCATTATGTCAAAATATAACGTCCTTAAAATAATTTGGGGAAATTGCAGTATTACATAAATGCGGGGAAAGTAAAATTTTATCCTTTGTAAAACTATTTTATGTAGCATTAAAATAATGTTTATATTATTAAACGAATGGTTTTTCTTTGGTTTCCCGTTCTTTTTCTGTTGTGTCTTTGTAGAATTTATGAATTAGAAAAACAATAAAACTTGGATTAATATTTTTGGCGCAATTTCTAGCATGAAAACTTACATGGGTACACTAGTTTTATATATTCTCGGATCTGTTGTCGGTGAGCGGTGTTCTAAGGTTTCTCCTGTCTGGCTGATGTAATTCTCGCCGCATCCGGCGCAGATAATTATATAAATCAGGCTGGAACTAACACGTTTTGATATATTTCGCACATCTTACTCCTTGTATCAAATGTATGTTACAACGCAGGGCAAAATTATCAACCCCAAATTCGGTAAAGATATTAAAATCAATCTGCAGTGCACATAGTAGATTGTGGACAACATCACTCCATTTTTTTTAAAATCTTCAAAATATGAACAGTTCGTGCTCCACATTCCAGAATTCTTCTTACATGTATATTTAATGTCATTGAACTTCTGAAACATTTGCGCCATGCAAGTCAATCGTGTTATATTGCAGTGTTTTGTTCTTGTGTGAGTTTAGAAAATATAGTAACTTTGTTAATCATGCAATATGATTGTTTCATATATATTTCGGTGTTTCAATGAGAACAAATTCTGATTAAAATTGATTTACTCTTCTGTTTCTTTGATAGCCTTTGACGTCATTTAGAACAAATTTGGACTCTGGCCTCGACAAGGAAGTTTATTGGAAACAAATACATGTAACAGCCCACAATAAAGCAAATGTGATTAGCCCCAAACGTTCGCTAAAATGGAGAGGACAAGCAAATGTCTGACCTTTCTGACCAGTAAAATAACGACTTTTTCAAACAAACTATGTAGAAAACGTACTGAATTGTGAATTGTAATTTTTCTTTAACAATTTGAATTAGGAAAAAAATTAAGCAGTTTCAAATTTTTTACGGGAAAGTTATCTTCGAACATTCACTGCCAGCACTATTTTCAATTGCAGACGATATTTGTTGATGCAGAATAATCTTTATCATGTGCTTTGATGTTAATAAACGTGTTTTGCTTTCTAATATTTCCTATCATCCTTGATGTCAAACAGATGCATGTTTATGAATGCTAATCGTGTTTTATATTACAGGAAAGGTTGTTTATCCTGAATTCAGGTGCAATAATCAGGTTCCAAACAAAAATTATTGTACCGTTACAAACCAAACAAGCTACTCTCGATTCCTTTTGTAGAAAATTTAGGAATTATTCATCGTTTTCTTTAAAACGCAAACATTGCATCTTCTGTCCAGACACGACTAGGAATAGTTTCCCTTTATTCGTCATCACCGCCGCTATTGCACTGTACGTGTATAAGTATATCTGTTACGATGTCAGTGTTTGTATCCTTCATATGTAGACATTATTTGTCGAAATGCTCATCTGGTGCATCAAAATTGGTACCGTATAAGTTTTACATTATGACCCCTGGGTCGAGGCCTCTGCTGGTGGACTGTTAGTCCCCGAGGGTCTCTACAGCCCAGTAGCTAAGTACTTCGTTACTAGCTTGAAAATACGGATGTATATTTAATTGCTGTTATAAAATTTAGAAATTCATTTCAAAATTAAGGATTATCTCCCTCATGCATAGCTCTTATCATTGGACGAATTTGGCTCCACTTTTTTGGCACGCTGTTTTGGCTATATTTAGCTCTAAAACTTCATAGTTATTTCGGATTTCAAACATTTCGGTTGAGCATCACTGAAGAGACATTATTTGTCGAAATGCGCATCTGGTGCATCAAAATTGGTACCGTATAAGTTTTACATGTAATAAACAATTTTTCTGTAGATAGTTTGGAGCATACTAAACAATGGAAGTTAATCACTTCGTATCTCTATCTTTTTATTATTTTACATCTATTTTGACGGGTCACGGTAGCTCAGTGGTTACAGGGGTCACCTCCACATCGATAAGTCGTAGGTTTGAGCTTCACTCGTGACAAGACCGCGTCAAACCTAAAATGAAAATAAACGTATAGATTAGTCCTTTATGAACCTTGGGTATTAAGAGGTGAGAATCCTGGATTTTGAAGTGACGTTATGTTCCGTTTCTCAGCAGGCGATGGGACATTTGAGAACGGTTTCTGCTACCGCCCTGAACGCTATGCATAGGTATTTTGTGATATTCATATACAACTCGCAATGTCTCAATATGAGTGACAAATTCTAGAAAAATGTTTTCAACAATATCATGGTAGGTAAAAGGCTGTACAGAATAATTATAACGGTAAAGAATAGTGTTGGTTCTGCTGTCAGGCTCAACGAGAGATTAAACAATTTCCATCACCATATGCATAAAATCCTTTCAATCAAACATCTGCAATATACATATGAGTGATGTGTTTATTAACAAAACATTTTAAGTGGGTAGAGGTGATAAAACAAGAGCAGAAATTAATTTGTCGTTAATGACATCAGATTATGCAACTATCGATATCTTATTTCATGCAATTATTTTTGCTATTCATTTCGCAAATTTTTAATTTTTTTTGCATATTCCATATAAAAATCCGCGTCTATAACGAACACAGATATAACGAATTTACGGATATAACGAAGCAAATTCCTATTTCCCTTGAATTAAAAAACGAACATAAAAATCACCTTTTATAACGATTTTTTTTTCATTTTAAAATCGTTACGATTTTTAACAATCGCTTTTCATTACCATAAAGGATCCACACTTATTACGAAATTTCTGTTTGTATTTTTTCAAAAGAGATTGTTAACGCAAAACAATACTTACATATACGTTTAGCAAATATATTGTCGGTATTGTTTACTATTCTTGTTAGTTAAATTTGAAGTTTGATTTTATGTATTTTATCGTACACTCCTTATTGCACTTAATTTTTCTTTCGACATGCGCTTTCGTTACTTAATAATGCATCAAGATAAATTATCTTATATAAATCAGTGTGTATATCTCTTGTATTAAAATAGTTCTTGAAAATTTATAGGCTAAATTTCTCTTAAAGTCAATACAACACAAGTATATCGATTGCTGCTTTCTTATACAACTAACATACATGTTGAACAAATCAGTTTTATAACAAATTCGTTATATTTGAATGTACGAATTCGCTATAACGTATAGTGAATTATGCTTATAGCGAATTTTTATAGAGTATCTGCAGAAATTCGCTATATCAGAGATTTACTGTATTCCGTTTTCCTGATCACGATAGACGTCTCAAGGCGGGTGTGCCCGATTGACAGGGGATGCTTACTCCTCCAAAGTACCTTATCCCAACTCTGGTATATACAGGGCTCCGTGTTTATCCAACTTTTAACCTTGTATTCCTTATTAGAGTCTGTTGCGGCCGGGATTCGAAACCCAACCTTCCGCATTCGGGGCAAATGTTCTAGCTCTAGATTCACCGCGGCGGTTTATTACCCTCTACATACCTATTTCTCTCGTATAAGAATAGAGAAAACTTCTTCACACGATATTGGTGTCTAAGAGTATGTATTGATGCTACATCAACACATACTCCCAGAGCATATCCACTTTGCCACTTCATATCACCAAAATTATTTGCAATACATGGGTAAAATTATTGTGTATCAAACATGTATACCCTTGTTTTCATTGAAATGCATTGGAATTTCAAATAAAATCATTGATAAATGTACACGTCCTTAATAGTAAGGAAGAAAATCAGCAATCTAAGGAACAGTGCTAAAATACAAAATGATTCCAAACTTTTAAGAGCCATTCTCTGTAACCACTTAAAAAAATTCGGCACGCATAGTCACCGATTTTCACGAAACTCACCTGAATGAAACATCTATATAACATATTCAAGAAAATATATTTAAAAATTAGATAGTGATCATGGTTGCTATGGAAACAGGTACAATTTTATCAAGTTTGGCCATTTTCTAGAATTTGGTAGTTTTGGCACAAAAGTTGAATATAAAACATTATGAATAGTCTTAAAATTCTAATTTTCATATTAAATTATAAAACAGATCCCATATTTGTCATTTAAGAAAAAAAATGAATAATGGACAATCCTAAGTGATTTTTATAATTGAACAAATCTGTAAAATTGTGTTTAAATTCAATGGTTTTTATGACTTGATAACTTTTATTCGCATCCACCTCAAATAAAGTGACACAAGTTTTTAAAACAACTAATCTATGTTCTTCATAAATCTAAACTAAAACTTTTGGGAATCTGCCTATTTCATAGAATTTGAAGTGAATGATTTATGGGGGGAAATGCATTCTGTAACCAAGAGTTATTCCCCTTTGAAACTCTTCAACGTGATAAGGCAGTAAAATTACATAGAAACACATATAATATGGCGGGATAATGTCTTACTGCATGCTGACAGAAGTTTAGACGAAGACATGTGGCATTCAAAATATTCTCTTTACTCACCCACACGAAAGGAGAAGGTGTGAGAGACATCTCTCCGAGTACCAGCGTTCTAGTAATACAGGTAATTATTCTATTTACTTTGAAATCCATTCACAAGCCTAGAATTAATCAACTTGATCACAATCATTTGATGTCAAATGTTTTCATAGACATTGTGTACAATTATGGATTTCTCTAGATCTGCCAATAGCATGGCACATATGATGTGCGTGCGTGCTAAATATTCACCCTTCAACTCGCCACTGCTTCACTTGTATTGATATGACGTCAAAATGTAGACTGTGGCGTCACACATTACAGTACTTAGATTTACTTAGGCCTAATGCAGCACACTTTATTATGTAGGGGATCGTATGACTAGGATGAAATTGAGATAATAAATGCAAAATCGTTATCATTTTTTTGTTTTATAATAGAATGAAGTAATAGAATCATTTAAAAAATCATAGATATTTATTCATTTAAAAAATGCATGACCTTTCGTTATTATACATATTTTCTACTTGTATTAGTTTGGGGGTTGGGGGTTGGGGGGTTATACATGTACAGATACTCAACTGAGAAGTGAATTGAGGTGGGGACACTATTCAGTATTATTAGACATCCACGTATTAATTATTCTTTACTTTTGATGATACTTTAAAAAAATTATCAATTTTATGAATAAATTCAATTAATTAAACAGAATTGAAATATTGTAGAAATACCAATACTGATACACCTTAGCCTATACATGTTATGCAAGGGAATTTACTCTATTTTTTTTTCTTTTTTGTTCAGCTTGATTTTGTTTTCATTTTACACATGCCACTAACGAAACAAAAGTATTTATTAGGGACATACAAGCAACATTTCTGACATTTTCTCTGGTTTTTTTTCCCATCTTCTTGATATAAAAAGCTATTGTATGATTTCGGAAATAAATGCAAATTTTACCGGCCTGGGTAGCTTAGCGATTAGATAACCTATCTTGTAATGCAGGGGTCCTGGATTTGATTCATTCTTTGCTAAAATATATTTGTACTGTCCTTATATATACAACCTACTGTAATACATAACTTTTGATTGCAACAATATTAGAAACTATCAAAATACTGAGTACCAGTATGCTATCTCTAATACAGACATGGTAATAGGACGTACCCCAAGATTTTTTTTGTAGAAACGAGACAGAGTGCACATTCATGAAAATTGATATATATTATTGAGAAACGTCGCATAAGTCCTCAAGTGATAAAACACCGCAAAACAATTCTCACTGTTTTGAATATTATAATTAACCCATGTGTTGATTAATTGAGGTCATATAATCACCTTAGAGTTTAGATGAAACAAAATCTAGATAAGAATACATGTATTTAAGTAAGTTATTACCTACCGTAAGAAAATGGTTTGAATAAGATTTCATTCAAACATATAATTTAAGGAATATATATTACAGCTACATGTTGTAGTAGATGCAGATGACATGGGGAGAACAAGTAATACATTTTAGATGGGACATAAGATTTTGATATGGTTGCGTATATTCATCTTGGTATTTCTCTTAAAATTAATATTGTTTATTGATTTTGTAGGAAGTGTCATATTGTGGGGGCCAAGTCAGAAGCATCAGTGTATGTTCGATGCTTATGTTGCCTCAAAGGATATGATAGGGTGTGGTTCATTTAACCGGAAAGAATTTCTATCAGGACAGCAGATCACATTATATTTCAGTTGCCTCTATGCCATTGAGAAGACGATTAGCCATGATGACTATATATGCGCAAAATTAGAAAATGAAAAAGATTGTGTGTGCTTATCTTGTCTATTTTGTAATATATGATTCTAAAATAAAGGTATACCATTTATAATAGGATACGATTATGAAATATTCATCATCGGAACCCACTGCTCAAAGGCCGTAATTAAGCGCCGAGCATAGGCCTAAATTTTGCAACCCTCACTGACAATGGTGACGTCTCCATATGAGTGAAAAATTCTTCGACGGTACGTTAAATGATAATCAATGAATCAACCCGTGGGTTCCAACGATGTCAGATATTAAAGATATTGACTTTTCCAGCATACTAAATGACTTCAATATGAATATCATTGGTATGTTACAGTTACAAGCAAGGTCTTCTTATGATGTTGAAATATAATTCACACACCTTTGTTTAAAAAGATACGTTAAACGAGTGACAATGATGAACGTCCAAACTCTAGAAAATAGAGGCCCTCAATTGTTTTTAATCAAATGCCAAGGTCACGAGTCAAGGTCAAAATACTTCCTCATAAGTAACTGTGTAAATTGTCAAGTCATGTATTAAAAAATGTTAGTTTAATAGATTTCATACATGGTACTGGCATAACATTTCTTGCACATACATAGTAAGCAGAGCTAATATTGAATTGCAGAGAGAGAGAGAGAGGGGGGGGGGGGGTAATTCCTCATGAATCAATGATAAATTACAATCTTTATGTATCCTATTTAGTTTATTTAACTTGAACAATTTTTAAGATCAATGATTCAATTTCAATGTCACACTTAATTCGATTGGCAAGGTGAAAAAATGTACATGATAGTTTGAAATAACTGAAATATTCAAATATGCATTTTCTAGATACGGTAGTTATTTTGATGAATTCTTAAGATATACATTTGCAATTTGTGATACATGTACAATACACAAATAGAAATCATGTACATTTGAAGAAAAAAAAGAAAGAAAAAAACAACAACTATGCATTTATTTAATAATCTGTTACAAATTGAGAGTGTTTATGATTGAAGAACATGCATGATGTATAACAAAATGAGATTTACTTGAAAAGAATGTGAACATCAAGTTTGCTGTTTTGTGATATTTTGTTACCATAGCAACAATGTAATATGACTTATCTATCAGTATTAATATTTTATCAACTATAACATTGACTTTAGTTGAATCTGTCTATAAAAGCATATTTTTTTTTTTTGGTCTAAAAATTTATTTATTTTGCATGGATTTCGAATTTGAAAAGAAATAGCAATTTTCGTTTCCATGGCAACCAACATTAATTCTCATATTACGCTTGTTAAAATTTAAAATCTAACATCAGTAGCAATCGGTTATTAAGATGATATACTTTGAATACATAGAAAATTGTATTTTGAATTACATTGAAAAATGCATCTCTACTGTTATATCATGACGAAATGCATCATTTTGTTTCCATGGAAACACAGCTTAGATGGTAGATTCCCAAACATGTCTCATTGTTATATGATAGTACTATATCTAATATATGTTATACAAGCATTTATAGATTTCAAGCTGAATGCGGGAATTTTTATCCATCATTCAAATTTGCCTCTAAATTAGCTTTTTCAGAATGTATCAAACAACCCTCTTTTCCAGACAGAATGAAAATATAACAGAATTATTCAAACCTTTAACTAAATATCAAACTAAATGATAAAAATGCTATATAGTATCATTTGATAATGATTAAATAAGAACTCAAACAGGTTAATCCAGTATAGTTGAATTAAAAATGTCATTTTTCATGCAAAAATTGACTCTTTTGTGACCTGAATGGCATGCACGTGTTACCATGGCAACAGAGTTGCATAGCAACCAAATTATGATGGTTTTACATTACTTATGCCAGATTAAGTCGATGTGCCAAATTTGAAAAAAATCGGTGACAGTGCGTGCCGGACCCCTTATATAAATGTTTAAGTGGTTACAGAGAATGGCTCTTAATACTGATGCACAACATCGAGGCACGAGAAACAGCTCTTAAAATTTCCATAAAAGATATCATAATCAAAGATTATTTACAAATACTATTCATTTAAATCAATCAAAATATATATTTATTGTTCATATTATCTTTATCTAAGTGTTGAAATAACACAGAAAAGGGGATTCCTGGGTCTACACGATTTTATGCTCTTCGTAGTAGAATATATATTTGTAAATAACAATATACCTTTTCGAAAAAAAAATGTTTTAAATTGTACAAAATGAACATTTTCATAAAAACAAATGACAAACAATTGGAAATGTACACATGTATCACGTAGTGTATTTAATTGTATAAAAGTGTGTTGAATCAAATCAGAAAACGTTATACAATGCATATCCCCGGTCGTAACACATACATTATCTATTACTATGGGGATACTAGTGCACCAAAACTTTCATGTCCGTTGGTAATTTATCAAATTGAATTTCTTGAAGATAATTTGTTAGAGTATGATCGATAATTTTCTTCAATTCATTCATAATTGCATATGCTAAGTACAATGACCTGTACATTTTTTTAAATCAATGACTTCATGAATGTTGTACTACACAACACATGAATGAGTGGGGACTTGGTTATTGTACTAATATCAAAAGTGCATTTTTGTGTACCTGTACATAGGAATCATTTTTCAATGTAGCATAGAATTCATATAATGTTTTATATGCATCAATTCATGTGTATCAATTTGTATCAATTCACTGTGCAAAATTATCATACACAATTCATATTGTGACATCACGTAACAATTGAATTTTTTTCTTATTTCAGATATGTATATCAATATTGAAATATCAATCTATTCAGACACTCTGTCATGACATTTCATATCATTCATGTAGAAAATATGCAACAATTGTTCATTCTGAAGTTCACATATATCAATTCATTGTACAAAATCATCATACACAATTCATTGTGTGACATTATGTAATCGCTGATTTTTCTTTTCTGGGACATGTATATAAAATAAAATGGAAATATTTTATATGCATGATGGACTTTTGTGTGACAGAGAATTTCCAGCATTCTTTATTTGTTCCTCTTATATTACAAAGTTGTATCACACCAACAATAATTCATGTAATATGTATATGAAATATTGTATCTCTTGAATTAATGATGTATACAAATACACATCACATGTCAACTTTCAAACATTTCATTTTCTTTTCTTAGTACCTCTGGGGGACTGTCTACATGTATTACAAATGAATTTTTTTTTACTAAGATCCGAATCCAATACACCAACACAATACTGGTGTAGCCAGCGTTTACATGAGCTTTCACATTGTACCCATGCTATTGGTGAAGTTTCACTTAAATACGTTATTTGACAATTTTCATTCAAGTCACAAGAACTTGGTACCATTCGTTTGCTCGTAAAAACAAAATATTGCATTTGCATGCCTCCGCATATCATTAAACAATCATCAGACAACACAATAGCTGAATGTCCAGCTGATCTAAAAGAAGGATCCAAGGTAATCTTTTCACATGAAAATGACTGAAAATCAAAAACTGACACTGAGTGTTGTCCTTGAAGATTTTCTTCATCAACCCCTCCAAGAACAAAAATGTATGACCCAAAGACAGCTGCTGAATGATATGAAACACCAATAGTAGGTGTATTTGCAAATTGTAATGTTTCTGTTAGGAAATTCCTCTCAGAATCCATTCTGAGAACCAGTATTTCAAAAAATGAAATTTTGTGGAGTGTATTTTCAGTTTGCATAACATCACCCAAATACACAATGGACTTCATACCTCTGATGTCCATAATGGATGCAGTATGGTATGCTCTAGGTGTTGAACCCCTAACAGAAAGTTTACTCCAACACAGACGTTCATAACCAAATATGTAAAATCAATCATCATTTGTGACAGTAGTAAAAGGGGTTGAAGTGCATGAATTTGTATTTGGAAAACAAACCTCACCATGTAAAACAACAATTGAGTCAATATAATGTGTAAGTGTATGGCCACACCTACCTGAGGGAATTTCACCCTTTAATTGTCTAACTGATATATCACCAGGTGGCTGAACAATCTCGACAACACCTTTCTTGTCAAATAGTTTATAATAAGTAATTCTTGAGACATGGAATACAATGACAAATGCAGTCCACCAAAAACATATAAACAACTACTGGATGGAATATAAAATCCTGCACAGGACTGCAAAGATGAACACTGAGCACCTGACAATTTAATGTCTGATACACAATCAAAATTGACATCATCGTCATCTACAGAAAATGACACCTTAATTGATTTATTTGATGCATTCCAGCAAGCTTCCTGATCGCGTCTGGCTCCACCCCAAAAAGGTATGAAGTGGAGTTCATATGGACACTTGCATGTCCCTCTGCCGGAAAATAGTCACTTTCTGACGAACTTTTTCTAGAAATTTTTCTTAAAGGAATTTTAGAGTGGGATTTAAACGGTAACGCACGAAAGTAATGATACAAACTGATAGTTCAAACAGCAAAATACAATAAATCAGGAAAAGTCAGGAACTAATTGTGAACAAAAGTGAATTGTCAAGAATAAAATAACTTCAACAAATACAACACAAAATACTTAAGTGCCCAATCGCCAAGGATACAAGTATCACACTTCTCCTAGTATGTGCACATATCAATATATTGACAAATATAATGTTAAAAGTAAAATTTGAAATTTTTTGTTTAGAAATTGTGATCCGAGTTAAGTTGGGTTTTTGTTTTTCATTTTACTCTGTGAAATTTTGACTCCACCTCCTTTGCATGTTTAAAGAGAGGGTGTTACCTCCAAATGACGATAAGTAAACGTGTTTCAACTGCTTTATTTTTCTTAATTTTACAAGGCCAAATGTATATGCTAAGCGTCATTTGTTCTCTTTTCAATAACTTACCTTAATCAAAGAAAGTAATGTCATAAATATTTTGGAAGTAACTATGGAGAGGCACTTTATTTGAAATTGAGAAGATACCAGTGTGGAATTCTCTTGAAACAAATGTTTTTCAGATTGCACGTCTTTCATAGTCTGTTTATTTTTGGAATAATTATCACAATTGTTGCCCTGATATTGCTTCTTCATTGTTAAGCTTTACATTCCTGCAGAACAGATATTATATAAATAGGTCCCAGGAACAGAAAACTGCAGAAGGTCTTTCAATAATAATCGAGAAAAGATGAATTTGTCAGTTTGTCTTCTTGTAGCTCTCTTCGGGAATACAGTGGCCTACCCAGTAAGTACATGTTTCAATTTTTATGTCTTAGTATCCCGTAAGATTTTATTAATCAGGAATGTTCTACCTAACATTTTATTGATCAGGAAATATTGCAATTCTGAAAAAAAAGGTAAATTTCAAAATAATGCAATACTAGCTTAACCATGGAGAAAACACCATTGCATATTTCGATGTACTTTTGTCAAGGAGATCTGGTTTGAAAACTTATCAAAATCTTTTCGAAGAACCAAAATAACAATTTAAAAAATATATCCAGATATTACCATTCTGATGGCATTCATGAAATTCATTTTTCTAATAAGATGTTTCATATTTCTCTGCTACTCTCATCGCTCAATCGTTAGCTTTCATGTACAAAACTCATTGTATGAAATACGCCATTTAACACGATGTAAAGGCATACTGTGACATGATTTTAGTTAGTGTAAATCATTAAAATCAATTGAATAAACAGAAGACATTGGGGTGTTTTATGCAAGTTCGTAGATTTTTTTTAGTGCGTTTTCTATCGTTGAAAATTCATCACTGGAGAGACATTATTTGTCAAAATGCGCATCTGGTGCATCAAAATTGGTACCGTATAAGTTTTACATTATGATCCCTGGGTTGAGGCCTCTGCTGGTGGACTATTAGTCCCCGAGGGTCTCTACAGCCCAGTTGCTAAGTACTTTGTTACTAGTTTGAAAATACGGATGTATATTTAATTGCTGTTATAAAATTTAGAAATTCATTTCAAAATTAAGGATATCTTCCTCGTGCATAGCTCTTATCCTTAGACTAATTTGACTCCACTTTTTTTGGCACATTGTTTTTCCCTATACTAGCTCTAAAACTTCATAGTTATTTCGGATTTCAAACATTTCGGTTGAGCATCACTGAAGAGACATTATTTGTCGAAATGCGCATCTGGTGCATCAAAATTGGTACCGTATAAGTTTTACATTCAACTGATTTTCAATCTTGTATACAGGCTATGCACTTACATTTACCATGGATTTGAATTCGTGAGGAAGGGATAACGTTTCTTCTGAGGAACTTGGTTGTATTTATAAGCAATTCATATTTGCTTTATTATTGTTTGAAGGTATGGTTACAATTTCTGAAAAATGGGGGCAGAGTTTACGCTATTAAAGTAGCCATGGACAACGAAGAGGAAGACAGTGAAAACAAAGTGACGCCAATGATTCAAGAACACTTACTTGTTAGACAAGTGGGAGAAAAAGACGATACGCAGGATTATTCAGATCCCAGAGACGAGGCGGGGAGAAACAGAATTCGTCGTCCAAATCTTAATGGACCGTCTCACGTTGAGAAGTCTGAAGGAGAAATGCTAGAAAAGGAAAGGAACGCGAAGAACCCAGGAAGAAGAGAACGTAAGTTTCAGTACAAACCTGTGGAAGGCGACAAACAGAAAACATTCATATTGAAATTAAACGATAATGGATTCCGTTCGTCCGATATCCTGAAAGGAGGAAAAAGAAATTTTGGATCAGGTGGTTTTGGAGGAGGTGGAGGTTAATCTCGTAATATCTGATTCCCTGTAGGGGAAACAATATCTTCATACGATTTGCTGCTTGAAAAAGGAGTGGACCAAGAAATTTTGTTTTCATGAATTCGGCTTGAAAACACTTAGAAATCAATTTATTTGCGTACAAACTTATGTTTCAGACAAAACTTAGTCAAACCTTTGATCGCAATTCGTGAAAAAATGCTCTATATTTCAATTATCGATTTGTTACAGTATTGAATAAATGAATATGCTCATTAGTATTGAATTATGTACTTTGTCTGATCTTCTTAGGGCCGTCTGCAATCATGCAACACCTGACAGTCAGTGCATCATTGTACCCTATTTTCAGTTAATTTTTCTCGTGAAAATGGGTATTGTAAACATATAAAAACACATCCTCACCATGCGTTGTCTCTCATATTTGACCAATATGTGTTCGCCTTGATGCAACACGTACATAGCTTTGAAACGTAAATGAAAGGCGAATATAACGAACAGTGATCAATCTCATAACTCCTATAAGGAATACAAAGTAAAGACCTGCAGATACCAGAGGTACATCTAATTAACATCGTCTTTTTCTCCCACTTGAATGAAGTGTTCTTGGATTATTAGGGTCATTTTGTTTACATCGTATTCCTCTTCGTTGGAGTTTATAATAAAATAAACTATGTCACTTTCATTAAGCGATTTCTTTTCCATAATGGTATTACATTCTGCATTATATCCTCTTGCTCTTTCAAAAATTTGTCTCCGCTTGTCTTCAATGGAAAATAAAAGAATACTGAATGAACTGTTGATATTACGAATCAAATTAATGACAAACATGTAAATTTGCTCAACCTACATATAGAACTGACTGCTTGCTAGATGTTTCTTCTTGGTTTAATCTTGAAAACGCACATCAGCCAAATTATACCATTTTTTCACAAAACAGCCCAATTTCGTCTCTTTCCTACAATCAATTTCAATGTTTTAAACTAACAAAAATTGTGTCTTATCCTTGTATTGCGTTCGTAGGCGTACTATAGATAGACGATAGGTTTTAAATATAAAAGATAAATACAGGTAAACCGTTATCTCGAACACCGATATATCGAATACCACGAATATTCCGAAGTGAGTCAACGGTCCTGGCAAGTTTTACTGTATTCATGTAGTTGTTTTTTGTTGTGGTTTTTTTTTTTTGGTTTTTTTTTTTTTTTTTTTTTTGGTTTTTTTTAAAAAACAGTATCTCGAACACTGAAATCTCAAATATCTGACGTATCCCGAAGTAGATTTACTGTCCCAAGTGCTACAATCGCATGCGTTATCTCGAAGGCCAAAGAGTTCCATGCCTTATTGACTTCACACCTGAAGTACACAATCATCCCGTTATGCTAATTTTACGGTCTCGTGGATGTCTCTGTTAGTTCTAGCATGGGTTTCATGGAACCATTGCCGATAATCGCGCCTTATTGGCCCCAAGCTGTTGATTTGGAAGCTTTATCTAATTCTGCAGATTGGGTGTTTGGAGGTGATCGTGAAATGAACACTTATACGTAAGATGAGAGGATAATTCAATAAGCAGCTTGCGGACAAGTTCTGAAATAGGAATTCAATTTTGTCGTAATACACGTTTACACATGATATTACAAGTCAAAGTAAACATTAAACACATCAAAGTGATATAGAAATCAAGAATTAAACAATAAAAAACCTTATTTTTAGTATGAATATCAGCACCAAAATTCAAAAGTTTCAGTATCTGATAAGCAATCTACATGTAACGAAGGAGCCGGGGATAGTTGGATTATCTGGCAGTGGTATAAGAAGGAATCTTGAAGTTCCTACAATGGAAACAAAGTTCCAGGCTAAAACAGAAGTCGAAAAAGACATAGAATCTAAGTAGCGATATTTCCCGTTTCCGTCTTTCCCATTATTACAGTGATCGGTTTATCATTTAAAAAGCGTAACAGAAATCCGGGTATCGGAAATATTGAACCAAACTGCAGGGGCTCGTCACGAATTGACACTCTCTATTCTATATTTACACAAGGGAGGAATCCGGAACCCCAAAAATCGCTACCGCAGATTTTCATTCGTCTCCTTTTTATATTTCAAGGATGTTAAATCTAACAGCCCCGGTCTCGATCGATCGAGGAAAGATCATAGTCTGTAAAAAAGAAATATCTAATATATGTTTGCACCGGCAAAACACATGAAGAAGTAATGTATTTTCTGTCAAAAACAAAAACTGTTCATGTTAACATTTAAACCATACAATCAATAAAAGGGTATGTATACATATGCATGCATATACGCTCTACCTGTGAAACTTCACGAAATTTGGTTATCCCTGTCAGTATAAATTACACCTTGGTGGTTTCATAAATTATTTTTCAGGAATTTAATTCGATACATTCGTACAAATATTTATTTTATTTTTATTATTATTATTTTTTTTAATTTTTTTTTTTTACAAAAAAACGTGTAGCACAAATATTAAAGTAGGAGAAGGAAAGACTTCCATCAGTAAACTCTTTATAAAATTTGAGTGAGGGGGATGATAAAACGCATTAAGTGAGGACAAGTCTTAAGCATTTTACAGAAATTGTAATGACAAAAAGTGCACTATGAGAAGACAATTCTGTCCTCACAATTGCGTCCCCATAAACGTGACCTACAGAGCGTGAAAGATGTAGATACAAAATATTAGATTGGTGAAGACAAGTGGTGTGGGGACGTATTATCACTAATATTCTCTCTCAAAACCAATAAACTTTTACCCTGCACATCTTTGCCTTTACAATAGCATATGCATGTATTCTCTTCTAGATCATGTGAGGAGGTCTGCACTTAACAGGTTTCATCGTAGAGGGGGGATAGAGAGAGAGAACACTATTTGTCACATATATACAGTCATTTTCTATTGTTGTTCAGGTATTGTATCCGGTTATCATCAATAGGGTTTTGTTATCGGATATGTGATAAAACGAGCTCCTCTCACCTTGTTATCGCATGGGCGGTACTAACATCAGAGTTACACAATAGAAACAAGACAGGGATAATTCAGTTTTCGTGAAGTTAGGTTTGCTGTTTCACGGGCGAAGCGTGCAAGGATCGATGTCTGGGGCGTTGAAACAGACGAGAAGTGTTCTGTAACAAATACATGTATACACATACCTCTGACCGTTTTTGCAGTCAGTGGTGTTAAATAGTTCTCCCTCTCTCTTATTTTATAAAGAGTTTGCTAATGCAAGTCTTTAATCCTTTTCCCACTTTAATATTCGTGTTATACGGCCACCAACATGTGATAGATACTGCCAGGGATAATGACTTAAGTTAGTGTTGCTATTATACGGGTAAAGCCTGCGCCGATTGGTGATGGGCGTTGAAGCAGACAGGAATTGTTATGTAACAGATATACACATACCTGTGACCGTGTGTTTTCCCCAGTCAGTAATGTTAAATAGTTCGCTCTCTCTCATTTTATAAAGAGTTTGCTAATCCTTTTCCTACTTTAATATTTGTGTTATACATGTTTTCTTAAAACATTTGTACAAATACATGTATAGAATTAAATTCCTGAAAAATTATTTATGAAGCCACCAATATGTGATTGATACTGACAGGGATAATCAATTTTCGTTAAGTTAGTTTTGCTGTTATACGGGTAAAGTGTATTAAATTTTATATACACGTGTATCTATGGCAATCTACCATTGTATTGAATGTATGGTTCAATAAATGTAAAATGAGAAGTTTTTGAAATATGTGACAAGTCGGTTATCTTCTAGCATCCTCGTAAAATTCACATTATCAAAGAGATGGGTGGTCCCTCTCTCACTCGTGCGCTCCGCGCACTCGTGACAGAAGACCGCCCATCTATTTGATAATGTGAATATTACTCGGATGCTAGAAGATAACCATTACTTAACATTACTGACTGTGAAAAACGGTCACAGGTATGTGTATATCTGGTGCATATCACTCCCTGTTTGCTTCAACAAAGATGTGAAGGGGGCCAAAGTCAAAAGATTTCTGGCCTACAATCAAACCGTTTTTAACAAATAAGGGCAATAATACCATCAGAAATACTATTATATGTGAAAATGACAGTTTGGTCAACGATCAAGGTGCTGTATGTGATATTTTTAACAACTATTTCGTTAATGTGGCAAAGGATATAGGAACAAACGATGTGCAAATAGATGAAAAACATTCTAGTGTTAGACAAATTGAACGACCATCTTTTAAACCGGTAGATGAATCTTTTATCATTGAACATGTAAACAAAATCAATATTAAGAAAGCTACAGGGGTAGATAATATATCACCCTTGCTATTAAGTCGTGTCATCTATAGCTAAACCCTTAGCAAGTCTTATAGATAAGGCAATAGAAAATTCAGTTTTCCCCGATTCATTAAAGAAAGCCAAAGTCTGTCCTATTCATAAGAAAAACAGCTGTCTAGACAAGGGAAATTATAGACTGATCAGTGTTTTGCCAGCCATCTCAAAGCTCTTTGAAAGAGCCATCCATATACAGCTTTCTGAATATTTTGAATCTATATTTCATCCATTCCTTGCTGCTTTTAGAACTGGGTATGGATGTCAAGTCCACCTTACTTAGGATCATGGAAGACTGGAAGAGAGCCTTGGATGAGAATAAGTATGTAGCCCCAATTCTTATGGATCTCTCTGAGGCTTTCGACTGTCTCCCCCATGATTTGCTTCTCTTAAAACTTAAACACTACGCTCTTGGAAATGAAGCCTTAAGTCTTATGAAAAGTTATCTCAGTGAAAGATATCAATATGTGAAAATCGGGGAGTTTTCTAGTTCATTTCAACCAGTTTTCAAGGGCGTATCTCAGGGCTCGATACTTGGACCAATACTATTTAATGTCTTTATAAATGATATTTTCGGCTTTGTCTCTGACTCTTCCATTTATAATTATGCTGATGATAACACTGTTTCTTACTCTCATGAAAAAGCAGATATATTAAAGACCACATTGGAAAATGATAGTGTATCCCTTTTAAACTGGTTCAATTGCAACAAAATGAAGGCAAACCCTGACAAATTTCAGGCAATTTCAGTAGAAAAGAAGAGCAAAGATATCGAATTAACTTTTGATTTAGGAGAAACTATTCTATGCAGTGAATCGGAGGTTAAACTATTAGGGGTGACCATAGATTATCAATTAAATTTCAACTCCCATATGACTGACATCTGTAGGAAGGCAGCTAGGCAATTAAATGTGTTTAAAAAAATAGGACATAATCTTAATCGACTAAGTAAACTTACAATTTACTATTCTTTTATCTTATCAAATTTTAGCTACTGCCCACTTACCTGGCACTTCTGCTCTGAGAAGAATACCAAAAAATGGAAAAACTACAAACAAGGGCCCTTCGTTTCATATATAATGATTATGTTTCTACATATGATGAATTGCTTCATAAATCTCTTTTTCCAACCTTAAAAGTAAGGCGTATGCGCACACTGGCTATAGAAATTTATAAAATTATAAATAAATCCAGCCCTCTGTTTCTTCATGACATCATTGCATTTAAAGATCACTCTTACAGTTTTAGATACACAAACACTGCCATTGTGCCCAGTGTCAGGACAACCAGGTATGGGTTGCAATCTTTTAGGTTCAGTGCTCCCAAGATCTGGAACTCTTTGCCAAATGAAGCTAGGCATCTTACCACCTTAAATCAATTTAAAAGTTTTATTTCCACTTGGTCTGGTCCCACATGTAAGTGTAAATCATGCAGATCTTAGGTCCAGTGTACACAGCTTTATATGTTGCTTCTGCTCTTTCTATCTATGCAGCGTTTTATGTGTGTGTTGCATGGCTCAATAGACCTTTCTTTTCTATTTACTTTTATTATTTATTGTTTAGTAAATTCCATCAGCAATGAAATTTTAAATATTTATATGATTAATTTACAACCATCTTTGATTTCAATTATATTTAAATTATTTTCATAAATTCTTATACTATCCAGCTTTTACTTGAAACAGCAAACATAGCTAATTGTCTTGAAATTTAATGATGATTTTTATATACATATATTCTTGCTTGCAGTATTCCTCCCCTTAGTCTCATGCATTCGTATCTGTATATTTTTGCATGAAAGTTTTCTGTTATTTTGTATTCTTTTGTTAATCTGTGATATGTTTGTATATATGTGTATATGCATGCTATGTGTCTTTCTCCTTGATATACATGATTTGATAGTCGGTTAGAAAGCTCTACAGAGCTAATGTTTGATATGTTGAATGTATATAGTGCCGACTTTAAATAAAATTTACTTTACTTTTACTTTACTTTAACACCCCATATATTGATCAGCGCACGCTCTATCCGTGAAACTGCTAAGACAACATTAGCCTAGACACGTGAACACTTATTATCCACAGCCGCTTGGCTTTCAATATAAATAAAACATCAATCTAATCAAAATCAAATATTCAAACTGATTCAAATATCAAATTGTCCAATTTTAATTACAATAATTTGAACATGAGAGAGAGAGAGAGAGAGAGAGAGAGAGAGAGAGAGAGAGAGAGAGAGAGAGAGGGGCATTGCATATAATAGCATGAAGTCGATAACAACAAGTTCAAGCCATGTTTGGGGTATACGCCACCTCCACCGTATATGTGTGGCCATATACATGTGCATATATTATATCATTATTATTTCATTCGGTCAATTTGAGTTTTGTCTATATACTTATAGATGTGTGCAGTGCAGAAATGTAAACTCTGACAATAGTAGTGCATCTAAATGATTGTTACTTATTCATATTGCTGGAATTTAATTTCTGGTTAAACTGTACATCCCCCACTCCCATAGTGTCTTTGATAGGTGAATAAACATATTATCATATCATTTGTAAGATCACATTTTACGAAAACGTCTCATGTTAGCTATAATGAACCATACACTGATAAAATAATGATGATGATGGTGAAGATTTAAAGTGTAGACTGCTCAGTAGGAGCCCTTCTACACTACGTTTGTTGCGGCGAGGCGACAATGTTAGTCGACCCTCGGATCCCCTGGAAACGGGGACGGGTCTTCTTGAACATCCGGGGATGGTTAGGTCCTCCAGAAGGTGGTGGATGGGTCCTTATCCTCTTCCTAAAGTCGATCGCCCACGGATCCCCACAGTATAGTCGGGGAAAGAGCTTCTTGAAGGTAGCTTGCTATTCTTCATCTGTGGTCGATCGACCCTCGGATCTCCCTCTGTAAGACTGTGTTTAGGAGGCGGTAAAGGAGGTACGGAGGGAGCACCCCATCGGATCCAGAGAAGAAACCCACCAGCTCTGTGCTTGAATTTGTCTAAATAATTTAGATAGTCGCCTAAATTTCCTTAGTTACTGGCCGAAAGCAGAAGGATAGTTGTGTGTATGCAAATGTATTTATGGCCAAAAGTGTTTATCATGGAGTTGACAGGGCTCGCACGTCCATGACTTTATGAAAAAGTCATAGAAGACACGATAGACCACTGTCTTTAATAGATAGTTGGCCTCTTGCACCGCTGCGTTATTGTATAAAGATTTACTTGATAAATTTAAGTGTATGTGTGTCTAATTTAAACTATAATACAGAGAGATGTATACCCTATTAAGGATCATACTCTTGTTGATAATACGGGGAATAGGATTCTGAATTATATGTTTGATCCAGGATATATTAAAATATTTTAATAGGCCTAAATGAGAAGTTTAATAGGAAAGACAGATATTTTGTGTTTGAGTGTTGGCTGTAATTTGTGTTATTTTAAGGAAAAACATGCACGTTGGTATTACTGTCTTTTATTATTATTATTAATTGTTTTATTTTATTTTATTTTTTCATTATATAAAAGGAATTAGTTGAGGATGGTATGTTTTGTGGGTAAAGGTATAAGCAAAAACTTCCAAGGGTAAGTGGTATGTTTATGGTATATTTGGGTGTTTTGGTGTATAAATTTTAATAGCGATGGGCATGTGTTATAGCCGGGAAACTACAGTTAGCAGAAGAAACTGATACCTGCAGTAGCCCTTAAAGGTTAAAATGTATAACTATCAGCCACTCCCGTCACCAGAGGTGTTACTTAAGGAGTGTCAGACAGTTGAGGGTGAAAGTAAATGAGTAAAAATGGGCGTGTATTGAGTTTTTGCATTGAGTATTGAGAACATTGTATATTCAATAAAACACAACGTATATACTCCCCACTTCTCCCGAAGCCATTATTTGATTAATTGAAGACACGCGCGATTGCCACCACTCCAAACGATAATTAATCTCGCCCCCTTTGAAATTTTAATTTCGAGTAGGTGATTATTGACTAGTAATCATGTTCTCAAAACTGCTAAACATAGCAGTGGTTTTGCCTTGCCTAAAATTCATTTACCAAATTTTGACCATACCGAACAAATACGTTACTGCATTGCTTAAGTTTTTGGATTATGGCGCACCGCCGTGTTGACAACAATTTCCGTGCGAGGTATTTTGAGGACAAAATTATGTAAGTGCGTAGCTGGCAGTTTTTTCGAAGTGAAAGTGATATCATTGTGGATAAGGAGTATATGATTTAATGGGGTCGACCAAACGAGGTAGACAGAGCAGAGGTGCTGGACCCTCGATCAGAACCACAGATGAAGCAATAGCTTAGGCAACAGCAGGACGGAGCCAGCTCATCACCACGATCACCCCCCCCCCCCGATCACCATCAATTTCCCCATCACCTCCACTTAAGCGTACGAAAATGGACAACGCTACTACTCTGGTAAGTTTTCTTAGCAATAGTTGTATTAGGTACTCCATATAAGATATTTGAAATTAAGTTTCTTTGTAAACCCCTCCCTTTTTTGTTTGGCATATCTAATTTCTTTTTTCACCTGTGCCCACCGCAAAAACAAATTACAAAGCATAAACTTTCGTTAAGGTGAAAATTTCTCAGGTTTTTTCTTCTTCTAGAGAATGGAGGAGTTACTGATTGCTTGTGTTTAATTGTTACACATATGCATATGACGTGCATATTAATTCCAGATGCAGAAATGAGAGTGACAAATCGTATAAATTACACAACTTTAATGAAAAACTTGAGTATTACAATTTTGTGGCGATTATTTGTCACAATCCACTTATATAATGTATAAGTTCCCCAGGCGGAAACCGGAGAATCACCAATGCCTCCATCAACTGGCAAAAGGCGCACCCAAAGGTGACCGTGATGAGGGAGATCTCCTGGTACCATAAAAAGAGAGAATACCACATGTGAATAGGAAATCAAGTACTGGCTCAGGTCCGCACTCTATCCCGCCTCCCCTGGTACCATATAAAGGGATAAGCCCAAAATTTGCCCTAGGTACCACAAGGGTCAAGCCGGCACCTAAGGTAAACAAGGGTGACCCCACATTCCCCCTAGTAATGAGGATGGAATACACAAAGTTTAGAGCCAGACATTTAAGCGAGATCCTGATTCGTGGTAATCCCCGATTTCCGCCTACCCTTTCCCGGAGTGTGACTTTAGAACAAATTAAAGTCTTGACCAAAATCTCCCACTGTCAATGTTAAACACATAATACAATTAGCAAATCACACAAGTTTAGATCCCACATTGCGCACAGTGAAAATAATGCAGCTAAACCAACTTGCTGCTACCGCACGCACGCCGTACACAGATTAAAAAAAACTTAAGAACCTGCAACACTGCTTGAATTGGTGGTAAACTTTCCAAAAACTGTAAGTCAAAAACTTAAAAGGTACACTGTCACAAATACCCCTCCAACAACACAATGGGTTTGGACAGTCAATCAACGGCGTCCGCTTTTCCCGGGTGTCACGTGTCCCAAGTATACCAGAGTCGTATAAATTAGTCCGTTTGCAATTCACAGCAATGACGCTATCTTCCTATTCAGGTGACCACACCATGATTAGAGTCTGAAAACGGAAAGCGAACCCAGTCAAGATTTTTTAGAAAATGTGAGAAGGGTTGGTGGGTAAAAGTTTATGGCGTCCTAACTGATCAAGCGTGAAACGGTTAATGATTGAATCGGGTTCGGTTCGGGCTTTGATTGTACAGGCAATGCGCTTTATATTCCTAGTCTTCAATACGTTTGTGGCTAAAAGTTAACAAGGCTGCAAGAGTTACCGTGCGTGCCCCAGATTTAAAAGCATTTATCGAAGACAATTGTTGATAAATGCCATTAATTCCAGATGCAGAAATGAACGTGACAAATCGTATAAATTACACTTTACTTACAACTTTAATGAAAAACTTGAATCTTGCAATTTTGTGGCGATTATTTGTCATAATTCACTTATATGATATGTAAGTTCCCCAGGCGGAAACCGGAGAATCACTAAATGCCTCCATCAACTGGCAAAAGGCGCACCCACGGGTGCCCATGATGAGCGAGATCTCCTGGTACCATAACAAGAGAGAATACCACATGTGAATAGGAAATCAATTACTGACTCAGGTGGAATACACAGAGTTTAGAGCCAGATATTTAAATGAGATCCTGATTCGTGCTAATCCCCGAGTTCCTCCAAATGGATTTGTCTAGATACAAGTTCACCCACCAACAACGCGAGTGTTACGAGCTTAAAATTTTTACCCACCGTTCCTTACCTAAAGAGAGCATGATAAAAAATAAAATTAATCCAGTTAAATTATGGAAACCATTTTCATTAATCAACCTGCAGTTCGTCTGGATATACAGTGATGTCCCTTTTTCGATCTGATAAAAAGGTTTCCAAACCCCCTTGAAAGTCACTAAGAAACACATAATTGCCCAATTCATTTAGATGAGTGCCGTGATACCCAAAAAGCTGTTTTTCGGTATATCCAATTGTTTGGTGCCTAATCACCAAACCCCCTCTGTTTTAAAACATTCTTGAGCTTGCGGTTGACATCCTTGCACATGGCATCCACTGTAGATGCACTTTTGGTATTGTGTCAATATAAGATTGGCAGCATGTGAGGGGACAGCAACTTACAACGGAGAAACGAGCATTTTATGCGATTCAGTAGCTCTAGACCAGGAAGAATCCCTAGATCATTAGATCCCAAATGCGCTATTAAATATCTAGGTACCCGGTTTGCGCCTAATTTGTTATAAAAAGAGAGTCAAACTGCTGCTCCCATTTCATGCCCCTGACGCCGAACCAATAAATTTGAACATTCTTATCTTGGAGCGCAAGGTGTTTCCCACCAGGACAGCTGTAGCCCTACTGGCAGCCCAATAAACAATGGAAGATCTCATGATCCAAACTGCAGTTGACTTTCCTGCAAAACGTTGTCTTTGTTAGCAAGACTTCGCAACATAATGTGCCAAAATTATATACGCATTCAACAAATGCATGTAAAATCTACGATGCATAACTTAATTCAATCGAATGTAAAAAGAATGAGCTCTGGATTTCCACCTACCCCATTGTTTGATCACTACATCAGGAATACCCCTCATTGCTTCCTCTGTAGCTGCCCCAATCCGAAATGAGTGAAACCTAAAATACCCCTTGTTAATATTGCAAAATTCCAAGGTTTTGCCCAAAATACATGTGAACTGATGACGCGTTGGGGGATTGCCATCGAAATGAACTAATAATTGACTGTTGCTTGGGGCACTGTGATTTCTTACGGCTAAATATTACACCAATGAGTCAACTGGACAAGGCCCTCCCCCATCCCCCGTGTCTGATGAAAACAGGGTCGACGACTGGCCTAATTGATCATTTTGGGATTGACGAACGAATCATCAGTTTGACTTGTCTGTGTCCTAAGCCCGTCACAATGTCAATGTCACTGAAACGTAGTAGCCTTGGATCACAGTGCTTAACCGATCTGCTAGTTAGCTCCCCTACTCGCAAAAAAAAACCCCAAAGAAGGCTAAGCAAAAGATAACCCTAAATAAACAAGCCTCATATTTGGAAGCACAAATCTTGTCTAAAGCTTGGATTAATTGTACTAGTATGCTTAAAGTAATCAGGGCCCTTGTATCAAGACTTTTAGAACTTCTCTTGGCACCCTCTAACAGCTGTGTTACTATAAATGATTTAATGACATACTCAAGACTTTAAATTGTGTGCATGATAGACAAACCGGATATGTAAGTCCTAATCGAGGCTGGTGTCTGATTCTTGGTTGACATATAAGCTATAAAATGGACTATGTGATCTAGGGGTGCCAGCCATGTTGGTTGTAAGCTAAATATGTACCTGAAGTGATTAGAACTTTCGACAGATGCCTTATAAGTGTGCCATGTATTATCTGCCATTGAAGCTTTCAAGAGTCTCTTGGTTTCAACTGTCAGAGCTGCCATATCGGGTGAAGATAAAGAACTGTGATCAATCTCATAACTCCTACAAGCAATACGAAATAGATAGTTGGACAAACACGGACCCCTGGACACACCAGAGGTGGGATCAAGTGACTAGGAGGAGTAAGCATCCCCTGTCGACCGGTCACACCCGCCGTGAGCCCTATATCCTGATCAGGTCAACAGAGTTATCTGCAGTCAAAATCAGTGTGCCAAGAACGGCTTAACAATTGGTATGAAACATCTCAGACAGCATTTGACTCAATGATAGGTTGTATTGACGAACTAGATCGTTATATAGATCATATACTGTGGGGGAGTGGACATGGTACTGGCTATACATGTGGGATCAAAACCCGAAAACGCTTCCTCTGTCAACGAGAAATAGAATCAGCTATTGCGTTAAATTTGGTGTTAATATACTGTGATCTAAAGTTTATGTTAACGTGTAGCTTGTCGAGGACCAGTTCCCTTACTAAGACCATAACTTCGGGGGATTTAGATGATTATTTGTTGATTATTTGTACTGCTTCCTGATTAGCAACATGAAATACCCAAGTCAGCACAAACTATATGAAAAGTTGATAGTGCATGGTTACAAGTTGTTTCCCCTGACCTACTACCAAAGAAAAAGTAATCTAAGTAATGAATTATATGAGAATTTTATGCTTTTTGCTAACCAACCAATGTAAAACGATTGAATAGAGCACAAGATAATTTGGAGCCAAATGACAAACACTTGTCGAAATAATACTTGTTACATTTTATGCCTAGCAAGTCAAAGTCACCTGGGTATATCGGCCGTAGGCGAAAAGCACTCTTAAGATCAGTTTTGGCCAGCAATTAATTATGCCCCAGTGTTTGAATCATTAGGACTGCTTCGTCGATATTTAAGTATTTGACAATGCAAATGTCTGGGTCAATGTGATAATTAACCGAATCGTATTTTGGAGGTAAGACAGGTAGCAAATTAATCCAAAACCACCATCTTGTTTTGGTACAAGACCCACGGGCGACACCAGGAGAGTGGGGAATGGGCCATTTGTAAAAGGACCAGCTACTCTTCCCAAAGAGACTTCCTCAATTAATTTAGCTTTCACCAGTTGGCGGGGGCTTCCCGAGCAGCTTTTAGATTTTTAGATTCGATGAATATCTTGGGCCCTGAATATTGTATTTTTATTGTTATTTTTGTCCCATAGGACAGTTGGTTGGGGGATGAGGCCCCTACAATTGATGCACCGGTTTCTAAACTTGCAAGGGTTGTGGGAGCAGGATCCCTTATTGAATGCCTAACATCAACCACTTGGTTTAAACCCACTGTTTGCCCCAGAGTCTGGCGTTGGGCCTGACCGTCGAAATGCTGATTTCCTACCAGCTGTAATAGAACTTGCAAACTGTTGGGAGGGGGTTGATTTGGCGAAACATCAATGTACATCACCCACAATTCATAATCTACAATACCCCAACATGATGAAGGGTGGCGCTCCTTCTTAACGCGATATTGTTCGTCATACCTAGCCCACCTGACCCACTCTGCTGGCAGCTAAACGTATGTTATGCATGTACTTGAGCATCTCTTGGGCTTTACCAGGAAATTTCTCCAGATAAATGTACACTTATAATAATGAAAGCTGGAGTCCAGGCTTGGATGTTGTGGATAGGTTTTAGATTATGTTTCTCTATCATGAGTTGGTCATTTTATAACTATTTCCCCAGTGATATGTGCATCAGTTCGTACATCCCTGTCTTGTTTTAGAAGCAAGGCCAAATCAATAAAAGATCCCGCCCAAATGTTTTCACGCATGACCTGAGGCACATGCACACCTATAGAGTCATAAGTGCTAGTGTCTACTGCTGGGCGGCTGACTTGCACTTGTTCACAAACGCTGAGACCCCTACGCACTGACCCGTTTCCTCAATGCCTACTCCCCACCGATTTCCAGCATTAACGGAATTAACGTGAGGGGGTTGCTCCCTATGTGCTGATCAAAATCAATGAGTTTACCTGGGTTTACTGGGGGCGTGTTCAGAGAGACGTTACGATCCGCTTGTCAAATTCGTCTAAGGATAAAAGCTATGCATGAGGGAGACATTCCTTAATTTTGAAATGAATTTCTGAATTTTATCACAGCAATTAAATATACATCCGTATTTTCAAGCTAGTAACGAGGTACTTAGCTACTGGGATGTAGAGACCCTCGGGGACTAACAGTCCACCAGCAGAGGCCTCGACTCAGGGGTCATAATGTCAAACTTATACGGTACCAATTTTGTTGCACCAGATGCCCATTTCGACAAATAATGGCTCTTCAATGATGCTCAACCGAGATTTGTGAAATCCGAAATAATAATAAATTTGCTAGAGCTAGAAGAATAACCGATTATAGTTTCTACAAGTTTCTAGTCTGCAGAAGCCTGATCTTAATTTTTCCAGGATGGTTTTGCAGTGCATAATTTATTGAATAATTTCCAAGTTTCTATCTATGAAAAATGAGACTTTGATTCTCCAAATTGTCTCTGTAATGCTGAAAGAAACCTAAAACATAGATAAAGTTAGGATTTTTCAAAGATAATTACATACAATTGAAAATTGGCTAAATGGCCGTAAGCGCCGAGTACAGGTCTGAATTTGAAGCTCTTCACCAGTATTAGTGACGTCTCCATATGAGTGAAAAATTATGGAGAGTCACGTTAAACATGATATAAACATGATATAATCAATGAATCAATCAATCATCCTTTCAAGGGACAGTGCGTGCAAATTAGTGCCCCCTTTCATCAATATATACTGATCAAATCTGCAAATAAAACACATCTATCAAATCGTCCACATTGTAGTGGTTGTTTGAATTTATACGCAATACAGATATAAAAAGAAAATCCTAGGGTTCATGTTTTTTGCCAACTAATTCAGTTTTTATTATGTATATAGAACATGTGTCTCCCGTTAGTTGTCGTATTCAGCATTTCCACAGTTGGCAATTCAAAAAGTGTAGTTACTGTTCATTCCGCGATTTTCACTATTAGTAACTATCGTACCACATGCAAATGTAATCCATGTCTGAATTGACGTCTATACGTCAAAAGACGAGATTTACATTTATTACCTTAAGTTAAGATTAGTCCCGGGGTATATAATAGTTCCACAAATTATTCATTTTGAATATGCATTGAGATAAGGTATAGGTACTGCTATTCATAATCATGATATAAATACTGCTATATATTGATGTTTTACCGTGAAATGGTATGTCTTTTAAATGTTACAAGTGTTCTGAATTGTCTGCACTTGTCTTGACATGGATGGTTGAATAGCAATATGTTATTTTTATGGAGAAGGTCTGGGTTTTATATTGTAACAGGAAAAAATGTAACGGGCCAGAACAGGACTTGAACCCGGGGTCCTCGAATCTTCAGTCGGGTGTTCTATCAACTGAGCACTCCTCCACCGGCGGATGAGCCCATCTAACCGCCACATTCCCCCTCCTTGGATATAGCTATGCCTTGATTTGTCCATTCCAAGGGCTGGTCACGACACTAAATGTAACAGGAAGAGAGAAAGTGCAATGGATCAGATCTAGACCGAAACATGAAACCGGACCCTCTGAATCTGCAGTCAAGTTCTCTTCCAAATGACATATCTGGCCACAGGTGGTCAAACCCTGCTGAATACTTAATAATTATAGTACACTGCTCTAAAATCACGTGTTCGTATCAGGTTGCAATCATCACTAATTATATTATAAACCACACCTTCCATTCATTTCCTTGTAAGAAAATTAACACTAGGTATGTCCACCCACTCAGTTTTCCCTTGTATTTACCAAAGCCATAGCTAAATTACTCAGTATGTGTACATATGTGGCTATAGTAATGTTTATATGATAAAAAATATCACAAAGTCAATAGGGTATACTCCACTAGTTTCTTTAATCCTTCAGGAGTATATGAATATTGCTTAGTTAAACATGTACATCGCAATTGTAAAAGTGATATCAAAACACAGCAATAATTTGTTACCCTTTAATAGAATGCATTATGTCAAAATATAACGTCCTTATAATAATTTGGGGAAATTGTAGTATTACATAAATGCGGAGAAAGTAAAATCTTATCCTTTGTAAAACTAAGTTATGTAGCATTAAAATAATGTTTATATTATTGAACGAATAGTTTTTCTTTGGTTTCCCGTTCTTTTTTTGTTGTGTCTTTGTAGAATTTATGAATGGGAAAAACAATAAAACTTGGATTAATATTTTGGCGCAATTTCTAGCATGTCAACTTACATGGGTACACTAGTTTTTTATATTCTCGGATCTGTTGTCGGTGAGCGGTGTTCTAAGGTTTCTCCTGGCTGGCTGATGTAATTCTCGCCGCATCCGGCACAGGTAATTATATAAATCAGGCTGGACCTAACACGTTTTGATATATTTCGCACATCTTACTCCTTGTATCAAATGTATGTTACAACGCAGGGCAAAATTATCAACCCCAAATTCGGTAAAGATATGAAAATCAATCTGCAGTGAACATAGTAGATTGTGGACAGCATCACTCCATTTTTTTTAAATCTTCAGAATGTGAACAGTTCGTGCTCCACATTACAAAATTCTTCTTACATGTATATTTAATGTCATTGGACTTCTGGAACACACAAGAACAAAATACTGCATTATAACACAATTGACTTGTGTGAGTTTAGAAAATATAGTAACTTTGTCAATCATGTCAATATTATTGTTTCATATATATTTCGGTGTTTCAATACGAACAAATTCTGCTTAAATTTTGATTTACTCTTCTGTGTCTTTGATAGCCTTTGATGCCATTTAGGACAAATTTGGACTCTGACCTCGACAAGGAACTTTATTGCAATTATTTCTGGAAACAAATACATGTAACAGCCCACAATAAAGTAACTGTAATCAGGTTCCAAACACAAATAATTGCACCGTTACAAATCATATAAACTACTCTCAATTCCTTTTGAAGAAAATTGGGCAATTATTCATCGTTTGCTTTAAAACGCAAAACATTGCATCGTCTGTCCAGACACGACTATGAATACTTTCCCTTTATTTGTCATAACCACTATGGCACTGTATAAGTATATTTGTTGCTATATGAGTGTTTGTATACTTTATATATAATGAACACTTTTCTGTACGTATTTCTGAGCATACTAAAAATAGATGTTTATCGCTTCATCTCTCTATCTCTTTGTTATTTCAAATCTATTTTGACCGGTCACGGTAGCTCAGTGGTTAGAGCGATCACCTCGATATCGAGACGTCCTAGGTTCGAACCCACGCTTGACATGACCACGTTAAACCTTAGATAAAAATAAAGGTATTGATTGTACCTTCCCGAACCCTGGGTATTTAAAAGTAAGAATCCTGGTTTTTCAATATAACTCATGTCCCATTTCGCGGCAGGCGATGGCACATTTGAGAACCTCTCTGCAACCTTCCCGAACGCTAAACATACATTTGTGCGTTTAAATCTGATACTTGACGTCCAGCTGGTGATGTCTCAGTATGAGTGACAAAGTCTCGAAAAACGTTAAACAATAGCATGGTACATATATGACTGTACAGATAATTATAACGGAAAAGAAGAGTGTTGGTTCTCTTGTCAGACTCAAAGAGAGATTAATCAAATTTTCCCACCCAAGCAATCCTTTCAATCATCAGCACTGCACCATCATATGATTGATGTGTTTATTAACAAAATACTTTAAGGGAATTGAAGGGGATAAAAGAGAGCAGATATAATTTAATTTGTCCATAATGACATCACATTATGCAACTATTGATATCTTGTTTCATGCAATTCTTCTTCTTATTCATTTTGCAAATTCTATGGTCGTTATAACGATCTAGTTTGCAAAGGCAATACATTGATTTCGAATCCGGATTGCTCCGTTTTCCTGATCAAGATATACGGCTCACGGCAGGTATGACCAATTAACAGGGGGTGCTTACTCCTCCTAGGAACTTAATCCACTTCTGATATATCCAGAGATCCGTGTTTGTCCAACTTTTAATTTTGTATTCCTTATTACTGAAGAGACATTATTTGTCGAAATGCGCAACTGGTGCATCAAAATTGATACCATATAAGTTTGACATTATGGCCCCTGGGTCGAGGCCTCTGCTGGTGGAGTGTTAGTCCCCGAGGGTTTCTACAGCTCAGTAGCTAAGTACTTCGTTAGTAGCTTGAAAATACGGATGTATTTAAATTGCTGTTATAAAATTTAGAAATTCATTTCAAAATTAAGGATTATCTCCCTCATGCATAGCTCTTATCCTTGGATGAATTTGGCTCCACTCTTTTGACACGCTGTGTTTGGCTATATTTAGCTCTAAAACTTCATAGTTATTTCGGATTTCAAACATTTCGATTGAGCATCACTGAAGAGACATTATTTGTCGAAATGCGCATCTGGTGCATCAAAATTGGTACCGTATAAGTTTTACATTATTGGAGTTATGAGATTGATCACCGTTCGTTATCTTCACATTTTCATTCATAAAAGGTTTTGTTTCTAGACGATGACAAATTCTTAGATGAGTGTTTTGTTTGCTTGTTTGTTTAATTGATGGTAATTTTGACCGATTTTCACAAGTTGGAAATTTTAAATCCTAATACCTTCTAACTGATTGATTGATTTTATCTTGTTTAATATCGCTCTCGAGAAATTTTCAATGATATGCAGACGTCATCAATACTGGCGAAGGGCTTCAAATTTAGGCCTATGTTCGGCGCTTACAGCCATTGAGTAGTGATGGTTTGAGTGTATCGCACCTACTGTGACACTGGACATCCGTTTTTAAGGTCATCTCCGAAGACCCATGACATTCACACCTGATGCCGAGCGTTTTCCGATGGAAATATCACTACCTGTTTAATGATTTAGGTTTGTCACGGCCGGGATTTGAACACCAACCTTCCACATGCGAGGAAAACGCTCTCCCTCTAGACCACCATGTCCGTCTGATACCCTCTACATATCTATTTCTCCTGTATAAGAATAGATAAAACCTCTTCACATGATATTAATATCTAATACGCAACATCAATACATACTTACAGATTCTGTCAACTTTGCTACTTCATATCACCAAAAAAGTATATGCAATACATGGTTATAATTACAGTGTATAAAAAATGCATACCTTAGACCTTGTTTTCATTCAAATGCATTGGAAGTTCAAACAAAATTATTGTTAAATGTATACGTCGTTAGTGTAAGGAACAAAATCAGCAATCTCGGGAACAGTGGTAAAGTACAAAATGATGCTAAACTTTTAATACTGATGTAAAACATGGAGACACCAAACACAACGCTTTAAATTTCACAAACATCAACAGATATCATAATCAAAGACTATTTACAAATACTATTCATTCAAATCAATCCAAATATATATTTATTGTTCATATTCTCAGCAATTTATCGAACTGTTGAAATTTACACAGAAAAGTGACTTCCTGGATCTACAAGATTTTATTCTTTACGTAATCAAAAATATATTTATGAATAACAATATAGCTTTTTGAATAAGATTTGTTTTAAATGGAACAGAATGAACATATTTATAAAAACAAAAGACAAACAATTGCAAACGCACGTGTATCATGTAGTGTATTTAATTGTATAAAAGTGCGTTGAATTAAACCAGTAAACGTTATATAATACATATCCCCACTCGCATCATTACTTTGATAATACTAGTGCACCAAAACTTTTATGTACATTCGTAATTTATCAAACTTAATTTTTTTAAGATTATTTGTTAAAGTATGATCGATAATTTCTTTTTCTCTGCTAGATCTCAGCCCTTTAATCCAGATTTTCTCTGCCTGGCCATGACGGCGATCCTGCCATTCAACACATTGTACAGCGAGGATGTTCACTGAGTTAGACAAAAATTCATTATGCTTTTTGTATTATAAACAATTTCACATGATTGTGGTACATGTAACTATAGATGTTACAGTCGATCTATAATGTTTAAAACCCACTAGGCCTATCTGTCAATAAGTCTCGCAGAAAAAAAAGCCCACCAAAACTGAAAATTTTAAAAAGGTAATTTGGATAAAAAGGCGACTATATTTCTCTATATCATACATGTATTTGTACTACAAAAAGGTAATACTCAACTGAAATTATCCTTTAGTACGCTTACATGTAATCTTAGTATCAAAAGTGTGGTGTGGAAAATATTAGATTTCTAACATTCACTATGAATACAGAGATGGCGATTGATGAAATGCCACTATTTTCAATCAAAGTATAATTTCAAGATATACACAAGTATCATACCTCTCCTAGGATGTGCACGTGTCAATACATTGACAAATGTAATGTTAAAAGTAAAATTTGACATTTTTTGTCTAGAAATTGCAATCTGGGTAAAGTTTTTTTTCATTTACTCTGAGACATTTTGACGCCACTTCCTATACATGTTTAAAGAGAGTGTGTTACCTCCAAATGACGATAAGTAAAAGTGTTTTAACTGCTTTATTTTTTCTTAATTTTACAAGGCCAAATGTACAATATATGCTAAGCGTTACTTGTTCTCATACAATATGTTCTTTTCAATAACTTATCAAAAGTAAAGAAAGTAGTGTTATCAATATTTTGGACGTAACTATGGAGAGACACATTATTTGAAATTGAGAAGATACCCGTTTGAAATTCTCTTGAAACAAATGCTTTTCAGATTGCACGTCTTTCATAGTCGGCTTATTTTTGGAATAATTATCACGGTTGTTGCCTTGATATGGCTTCTTCATTGTAAAGCTTTACATTCCTGTAGAACTAGTATTATATAAATAGGGCCCAGGAACAGAAATCTGCAGCTGATATTTCAATCATCATCGAGACAAGATGAATTTCTCAGTTTGTCTTCTTGTAGCCTTCCTTGGGGGTACAGTGTCCTATCCATTAAGTAAATGTTTCAGTTTTTATGTCTTAGTATCCCGTGATTATGAAGAATCATTTTTTGTTATTCGAAACACAAATAAAGACAAACTGAATATTCTACCTAACATTTTATTGATCAGGAAATATTACATTTTTCATAGAAACGTTAAATTTCAAATTAATGCAATACTAGCTTGACCATGGAGGAAATATCATTGCAGATTTCAATGTACTTTTATCAAGGAGATCTGTTGTGGAAAATGTATTAAAATCTTTTCGAGGAAACAAAATAACAATTTAAAAGATATATGTAGATATTACCATTCTGATGACGTGTGTGAAATCCATTTGTCTACTAAGACGTTTATATTTCTTTGCTTCTTTCATTGATCAATCGTTAGCTTTCATGTACAAAACTCATTGTATGAAATAAGCCATTTAACACGATGGAAAGGCATACTGTAACATGATTTTAGTTAGTGTAAATCATTAAAATCAATTGAATAAACAGAAGATATTAGGGTGTTTATACAAGTTTGTGGATATTTTGAGTGCGTTTTCTATGGTTGAAAATATATCAGATTAATTCAACTGATTTTCAATCTTGTATACGAGCCATGCACTTACATTTACCATTGATTTGAATTCGTGAGGAAAGGGCTAGCGTTTCTTCCTGGGAACATGGTTATATCTATAATCAATTCATATTTGCTTTATTATTGTTTGAAGGTATGGGAGAATTTTCTGAAAAATGGGGGCGTATTTCGTGTTATCAAAGTAGACATGGACAACGAAGAGGAAGACAGTGAAAACAAAGTGACGCCAATGATCCAAGAACATCTACTTTCTAGACAAGTGGGGGGGGGAGATGTTACGGAGAATTATTCAGATCCCAAAGACAAGGCAGAGAGAAACAGAGGTCCTCGTCCAAATCTTAATGGACCGTATCCCGTTGAGAAATCTGAAGGAGAGATGCTAGAAAAGGAAAGGAACACGAAGAACACAGGACGGGGAGAACGTAAGGCGCAGTACAAACCTATGGAAGGTGACAAACAGAAAACATTCCTATTGAAATTAAACGATAATGGATTCCATTCGTCCGATATCCTGAAAGGAGGAAAAAGAAACTTTGGAGAAGGTGGTTTTCTTGTAGGAGGTGGAGGTCATTCTCATCATGTCTGATTTCCTGTAGGAGGATCAATATCTTCATATGATTTGCTGCTTGAAAAAGAAGTGGAGCAGTTTCCAAAAAAATCTGTTTTGATGAATTCGGCTCCCAGTCACTTGGAACTAGATGTATTTGCATATAGACTTATGTTTCATACAAAAATTAGTCAAATTTTTGTTCCCAGTTTCCAGAAAAATGCTCCATATTTCATTATCTTTTATGGTATTCAATAAATGAATATGCTCATCAGTATCGAATTATAATGTACTTTGGCTGATTTTGTTTGGACCGTCTGCAATCATGCAATTCTTGACAGTCATTGCATCATTGTACTCCATTTTCAGTTCATACTTTTGTCGTGAAAATGGGTATTATACACATATATAAACATCCTCATAATACATTGTCTGTCATGTTTTATCAAATGTCTCCTTGATGCAGCACGTATATAACTTTGTAACGTACATCAAAGGCGAAGATAACGAACAGTGATCAATCTCATAACTGCTTTAAGGATTGCGGAATAATGAGTTGAGCAAACACGGACCACTGCAGATACCAGAGGTACATCTAATTAACTTCGATAAGGCCTGAATGAATACTTTAATGTCTGATGGTTTTGTATCATATAGTAATATTGGGAAAAATAAAGTGTAAGCCAATTCATACCTGATTCATACCATTTGTAAAGTCGTTCTCTACATACTATTTTGACAAGATATTATTCGGTTTACCTCATCAATTTATAGGTCTAACGGCGAGTGTGTCAAATCAACAGGATATCCTTACTCCTCTTAACCACCTGACCCCACCTCTGGTATTTCCAGGAGTCCGTGTTTGCCCTACTCTTAATTTTGCATTCTTAACAGTTGAATACAGAATTCAATATAAGATATTTCTTCATGCTTTCAAATCTCTCAACAACCTATCTCCAGTTTACATAAAGAATATCCTTACAGTTTACAATTCCACACGATCACTAAGATCCGAAACTCTGCATCTTCCCCAGGTACCTCGGACACGTACGGAAACATATGGGGATCGACGTTTGCAGAACGCTGCATCGAATCTCTGGAATTCTCTGCCTTTTAAACTCAGACAATGTACTTCATTGTCTAATTTTACAGTGGACCTCAAAACGCATCTCTTTAGATCAGTTTTTAATTTTTGATTATTTTTATATACTTAGTGCTCTTACATACAGCTCTTACAGTGTTGTTAACACAAAACAAACCTGCTGTTTGTTATTATACCTTTGTCCTTTTTATGTATTTTATTATTCCTAAGGGTTGTTTTAAATTGTTTCATATGTTATTAGGGTAATCATATCATATCGCTATATATTAATAATAATATTTATGCATTTTAATCTGACACTATAAATATTTTATTCACATGTATGTGCACATCGATTTTATATTATATTTTCTTTCACATTTGTAAAGCGCTTCAGAGAACTAATGTTGATAGGGCGCTATATAAATCTTTAATTACAATTACAATTAACAGAAATTACGACCTCGATTACTGTTCGATATTTTCACATTAGACTTTAATGTTACATATAGTTACTACGAATTTCCAATAGCTTTTGTTTAAACAATGATTGTGTACTTTTTAAGAAATTGTTTCCCCATTTGAAATCAAATATTGTTAGTCCTCCTGAAATTTTGGGGTGAAGGTATTTGCATTTGACCCAAAAGTGCCTCACTAGATCCATGTTGTTATAATGTACATAACTGGCATTTTGTTTTTAAAAAAATGTTATGAATATTACTCGTTGAGATTATGTTTATTACGTGTTGATCTCATATTTTTGCAATTATTGTAGGTTACGTAATATGATTGTCCACTGTTAGATGGTAAAAGACTGATCTTATTAATTTCTTGAATACCACTATGATAATCAAAATGCAGAATTACATTCAAGGAATTTTGATTTCCAACCGCTGCTTACCGTTTCTGAGTCATAATTTTGTTAGGGTAATAAATTGAGCACAAAGTGAATTTAAACCAACATAATGAAAACAGAATTAGTCAGACATTGTTTTATTTGTTTCTCAAACAACAAATCTCAATTTTTTTTATCTTACCCATACAGGAAATTCAACTGACCAAAGTTGGCCCCCATTTTTCCTGTCACCCCTTCCAAAGCCACCAAAATGTCTTGCAATGTTTGTCTTCCGTCCTTCCTTCGGGAGTTTGGCGCCTTTCATGGTTTGTACTGCACCTTGTGTTTTCTTCTTCCTGGGTTCTTTGGCATCCTTTCCTTTTTGCATTTGTCTTTCTGAAGTATCAACATAAAACGGTCTACTAGCAGGTGAACGACGAGCTATATTTCTCTTTCTCTTCTTTGCGATCCGGATAATCCCGCATATCGTCTTTTTCTCTCACTCGAATGAAGTGTTCTTGGATCATTAGGGTCATTTTGTTTACATCGTCTTCCTCTTCGTCGGAGTTTATAATAAAATAAATTATGTCCCTTTCATTCAACATTTTTTTCCATAATGGTTTTAGATTCTGCATTATATCCCCTTGCTCTTTCAAAAACCTGCCTCCGCTAGTCTTCAATGGAAAATAAAGCAATACTGAATGAACTGTTGATATTACGATAATATCAATGACAAACATTTAAATTTGCACAGCCTACACATAGAACTGACTGCTTGCTAGATATTTCTTTTTTAATCTCGAAAACGTATATAAGCCAAATTATACCATTTTGCACAACACATCCCATCTTCGTCTCTTTCTTACAATTAATTTCAATGTTGTACACTAGCAAAAAAAAATGTGTCTTGTCCTTGTATCGCATTTGTAGGTGAACTACATATGGACAAAATGTTTTATACATAAAAGATAAATAGATGGTCAATGAAAAATCCAAAGAATTTGGAATTTATATAAAGCAGGATGAATATCACACCTTCATTAGAATGCGAGCATATTGTTTTTTCTTAACTTTATTTGTTCCTGTTTAATACTTAAAAAACAGTCCTCCTTGATAAAAGTACATTCAAGTGTTTTTTCAATGGTGTTTCTCCCTGGCTAAGCTGTATTACGTCAATTTAGAGTTTATCGTTTCTATATGATATTTCCAAATCTATGAAACATGTTATGTCGATTATCTAATTTAGTCTTTATTTCCTTTTCGAATAGAATGAAATTTGTAGTCCAGGCTTGGATGTTGTGAATAAGTTTTAGATACTGTTTCTCTATGAGTTAGCCATTTTTATAACTATTTCCCCAGTGATATGTGCATCACTTCATAGATCCCTACCTTGTTTTACAAACAAGGCCAAAATAAAAAAAAAAAGAACAAATAAGTCAAGAAAAAACAATACGCTCACATTCTAATGAAGGTGTGATATTCATCATGATTTATATAAACTCCAAATTCTTTGGATTTTTCATTGACCATCTATCTATCTTTTATGTATAAAAGATCCCACCATATTTTTCCACGCATGCATACCTGTAGGGTCATAAATGCTAATATCTACTGCTGGGTGGCTGACTTGTTCACAAACGCCGAAACCCCTTACGCACTGAACCGTTTCCTCAATGCCTACTCCCCACCGATTTCCAGCATTAACGGAATCAAACTGAGGGGATTGTCCCCTATGTGCTGTTCAAAATCAACAAGTATGCCTGAGTTTACTGGGGGCGTGCTCAGAGAGACGTTACGATCCGTGAAACTGTTAATGATTGTATCGGGTTCGGATCAGGCTTTGATTGCACAAGCAATGCGCTTTATATTCTTAGTCTTAAATTCGTTTGCGGCTAAAGGTTAGGAAGGCTGCAAGAGTCACTGCGTCTGTTCCAGAATTAAAAGCATTTATCGAATACAATTGTAGATAAACGCCATTATTTTCACGAGAATATAAATATATGTATATATAAATATATATATTGTATCTTGCTTTACGTCTCGCACGAGAATTTTTCACTTATATGGAGACGTCACCATAACAGGTGAAAGGCTTTAAATTTAGGCCTATACTCGGCGCTTACAGCCATTTAGCAGTGAAGGTTCTTTATGGTCCTACACCTACTGTGGCACGGGTCAACCGTTTTTAAGGTAATCCCCGAGGACCCGTGACATTCACACCTGATGCTGAGCGTTTAGCGATGGAACTGTCACTACCTGTTTTAACAACTTAGGTCTGTTGGTTTGAGGGGTGTAACTTCACCTATGAAGGCTAATTATATGGTCAAATTTTACTCTTAAAATCACTAAAATTCAGGAGCTTACGGGGACTTCTATCCCTGGGCCCCCATCAGGTATTTGCCCATGATCTAATGGGGCCTTAGAGCGGCCCCCGGACCACCTGCCTCTGTACAAAATCCACGCCTGCGCCTAACCAGAATTCCTTTATCTGACCTTGCTTTGTATGGGAAAAGCTCACAAAGCTCAGTCCTACGCGCCCAAAAACTCGGTCATCATATTGTCTCATACAAAATCCATAACTTATGATAATTTTATATACAATATTAAATTGCATATGTACCAGGATACAGTTTGACGTTACATGTACATGTGAAATATATACACATATTTATATATATGTATATCAACTGTTAGTTATATTTAGGTTATTACCATTATGAGTTGCGGATTTAATGGGCAGACACAGCCCACGCCCCCTTTAAATTTTCAAATTTGAGGTAAATCGTGGTATCTTGTCTAGACAAATGTACTAGACGATAAAAGAAGCAATAATTTCTTCCAGTCCTTGAGAAATAAATGACAAATTATGTTGATTTTATGAATTCCTTTATTGGGAGAACTTATTTTTTTTTCAAAAATCCTTAAGATTTGCGTCATTTTATTAATTTCATCTGATACAAAACGAGAGAGAGAGAGAGAGAGAGAGAGAGAGAGAGAGAGAGAGAGAGAGAGAGAGAGATGATTATATATGTTGGGTGCATCGATATCGAAAAGTGCTAGGGGTCGTCCAGAAAGAGGATCCATAAACTGCACTATTTCTAGTGCTAATTAATCTTTTATTTAACTTGTGCATAAACAAGAAATGGCATACAAATTGGTTGTATGTTGAAAAAAAACTATATCCCTGGAACCCCAACCCCCTTTAGATCCACCAATGGGACGGAGAGTATATTTAAAGGCAAACATATGCATGCGGCTATTACTGTCTCACGACAACATTTGGTTGTTTTTGTCACGCAGGGGTCATGAAATATGGGTGAAACATTTTAGGTATTGTGTGTTTTTTACACTCGGTCTGTTTATGTATGAGAGACAGCTACGTATTGTGTTATCTTTCTGTATGCCAGTCTGTCTCTCTTTGCATCCATCTGCCTGTCTGTCAATCATGCGTTGTCGCCGGAAATAACAGTTTTGATGGATTGATAAATCAAAAACACCAAACATGGTGGTAAGCGTCCTCGAACTAAATGTGGGCATATCAATAAAATGAATGATAATTTCAAATCAAATTTCACGATTTAAATAAAGAAATCGATACACCTTTATGTATCTCTATAAACGATGGATACGACACGCAATTTTCGAGATATCAGCTTTTCTTTGCTAGAGGTACATTCAGTATTCTGTTGACCACTTGGGTATGTACAAGATGTATAGATTAGCTATGCAAACAAGGATACCAGTTATAAAAGTGTAAATTTTGTATACATCAGCCGTTAAATGAACGAGAAAATCTGTTGTGAAAATCAATATGCAAAGAAGAGTCTTTTTTGTAACTTCAGAATATCGGATGAGGGAAATCCTATGTTTCTAGTTTTTAATTAAATTCCTTCTCTGTCTTGTTAAGTACATATATTTTGTCGTCCCAAGTATTTTCTTCACATATGCTAAAATTTGGTTGATAAAATACTACATAGGATACCCGATAGGAATGTGTTTGTATACTCTATATGGGTAGTACTCATATCTTTGCAATTATTGTATGTCATGTAATGTGACTGCCAGGCTGACTGTCCACTGTTACATTGTAGCGGAGAAAATATGATTTTATAACAATACCTATGTACATACTATATTCATTTCTTAGATCGCGTAAAGATAAATAAAATGCAAAATTACATTTTTGGCACACTGTTTTTCCCTATAATAGCTCTAAAATTTCATTGTTATTTCGGATTTAAAACATTTCGGTTGAGCATCACCGAAGAGATATTATTTGTCGAAATGCGCATCTGGTGCATCAAAATTGGTACCATATAAGTTTTACATTATTACCCCTGGGTTGAGGCCTCTGCTGGTGGACTGTTAGTTCCCGAGGGTCTCTACTGTCCAGTTGCTAAGTTCTTCGTTACTAGCTTGAAAATATGGATGTATATTAAATTGCTGTTCTAAAATTTAGAGATTCATTTCAAAATTAAGGATTATTTCCCTCACGCATAGCTCTTATCCTTCACGAATTTGACTCCAATGATTTTTTGGCACGCTGTGTTCCCTATAATAGCTCTAAAACTTCATTGTTATTTCGGATTTCAAACATTTCAGTTGAGTATCACTGAAGAGACATTATTTGACGAAATGCGCATCTGGTGCATCAAAATTGGTACCGTATATGTTTTTACATTGAATGAATTCTGATTCCTAAATTCAGACAAAGGTATTTTTATGTGAGACATCAGTTTTTTATTGCAAAATATTGAGCACAAATTGAATTCAATACATTTTCATGCAAACAAAATTCAATGAAAACTACGTTATTACTTTCTTAAACAACTAATCTCATAAAATGTTGTGTTACTCATGCAGGAAATCAGACTGATCGACGTTACCCCCCGTCATAGCCTGCGCCATAACCTGTTCTTATCCACCTTTTGACCCCTTCCAGAGTTTTGTACTTCGCCATATGTTCTCTTCTTGGAATATTTGGGTTCCTTTCCTTTCCTTGCATTTCTCTATCAGAATTCTCAATATGAGACGGTCCACTAAGAGGTGGACGATGAACTCTGTTTCTTTCTGTCTCGTCTTTGAGATCCGGATATTTCCCTGGATCGTCCCCTTCTCCCTCTTGTCTAAAAATGAAATCTTCTTGGGTCATTGGAGCCATATTATCCTTGGTGTATTTCATAACGTTAACTTGGTCCTTTCTCTCTAGCATTTTTTTTTCCATAATGGTTTTACAATTTGAATTATATCCCCCTGTTCTTTCCAAAACTCGTCGTCGCTAGCCTTCAATGAATAATAAAGTAAATCTGAATGAATTATATATATAACGAACCCAAATTAATGGCAAGTATGTAAATTTGCAGTATCCACTCATAGAACAAATTGTTTGTTAAAATTCTTATTTAAATCTAGACAATGTACATACTAAAACGTATACCAACTTGTACAAAACAGTCCAATTTCGTCTCTTAACTCCTATCATTTTTTAATGTTTTGGCAATGACAAAAATTTTATTGTATCGTCTCATCGTATTTGGACGCATATTAGAAGTAGACAAAATGTTTTACGTATGGATGAAAAAGATATTGCCCATGAAAGAACCAAATAGCTGGAGTTTGTTTGCAGCAGAATAAATACCCCACCTGCATCGGAATGCTAGCATATTTGTTTTAAATTGGTATTTTCCTTTTCAATACATTTTCTCCAAAAATAAAAACTTAAGCACTATGTCACAGATGGAATGGCGCGATAAAGTTCCCTTACTACTCAAAGGTCATAAGTGCCGAACGTAAACCTAAATTGTTGTAGCCCTTTACCGGCAATTGCGAAGTCTCCAACTAAATGAAAGATTATCAAAAACGGACGTTAAACGGTATACAATCAATCAATCACCTCCTTGATCAATGACGTTAAAATCTACATCGGTGTTTCCTCCCTAGTCAAGCTAGTATTAAATTAATTTGAAGTTTATTGTTTCATTGGGAGATTATATACCTCCTGATCTATAAAACATGTTACATTGATAATTTTATCTTTATTTCTCTTTCGAATAGAATACAATAACCAATAATTAGCATCACTGAACTAAAACAATAATATGTACTTACTGGGTAAGCCACTGTACCCCCGAAGAGAGCTACAAGAAGACACACTGGAACATTCATCTTGTCTCGTTGGCGATTAAAGAACAATCTGCAGATTTCTGTTTATGGGAGTTATATATCCGCAATTACTTCTGCATAAATGTAAAGTTTCACAATGAAGAAGCTATATTAGGGCAAAAATCGTGACAATATATTTCAAAAATAGGCGGACTACAAACGATGTGTCTCCTTGATAGCATCTGTATAAGGTGAATTCCACACTAGTATCTTTTCATCAATTCCAAACAAAATGTCCCCCATTCTTTCCCCAAATAATTACTTCACACTAATTTCTTTAATTTACCCGAGGTAAGTTATTGGAAAAAAAATAACAGATTATAATATTTCTAAACAGGGATTTTTAAATAGTTTATTAGTTTTAAAGATAATCACTGAAACCTTTCGGAAATCTACGTTGATGTTTCCTGTATGCTTTTATCAGTAGTATCAACAAGTAGAGTCTTCATAAGATTCCATCAAGTTTCAGTCCACGGAAACCTGTCAGTGATGTTTTATGTATGGTTTTCGCAATGTGTAGATGATTATACATCGAGTTCGTAGTAAAAGATGCTAAAGTTCCTCATTGACAATATCACCATAGTCTTTGATGATCGAGTATTCCAACAGTCTGTTGAAATTATGTCCCTATTTTAGATGAACTGTTTTTATTCTTACGAGATATACTTCATTCAAAAGCTTATATATCAGAAGAAAAAAATCATGCTGTGGGCTTCAACTCAACATTTAAATGTATTCTTATCTATTTTATAGATTATTAACAATAATAAACATTTTCCTCAATATGTCGATTCATTATATCCCAAACATTTCGAAAATAAAGGACTCCAAAAAGTATTCCACATCTGTAGCGGCTAACTAACAACTCAGTTTTATGACTAACGGGATGATTTCAGCGTCTACATCGTCATTTTTCCATATCTATATAGCAATATTTCATCAACAACTGCATATGATGTTTTGATCTCTCAATGTGTCAAATGCTGTCTGACGTGTTAAACACCTACTGTTAAGTCGTTCTTTACACACTGATTTTGACTACGGATTACTCCGTTTACCTGATCAAGATATAGGGTTCATGCCGGATGTGACCTGGCAATTGGAAATGCTTACTCCTCCAAGACATCTGATCCTACTTCTTGTATGTCAAGGGGTCCGTGTTTGCTCTACTTTTCATTTTGTGTACCTTAAAAGAGTTATGAGATTAATTACGGTTCGTTACCTTTTCATAACTGTTTTCTATGTCTAGGTATTCGATTTGAGTGGGGCTCCAACTTATAACCTCTTGATTACGAAACGATCGTTCTACAAATGAGCTACCGCCACCCGTCGGTAGGAGTAAAGATAAAGATTTGATAAAATATTTCATCATGCAATGATTTTTATTTAAGTTTTCAACTTCAATATAGGTACTATAACTAAAATACAGGTGTAATCATGAGTTTTATAAACAAATGATATGATCTTACAAACTTTGTCAGCTGGAATCAGTACATAATGTATTTGAATAGCGTGTTTTAAAATACATAATTTGATATTTCTCTTACATTATTTACCCATTCTGACACAATGACCTATTTTTTTCATATTAAACACATCCTCTAGCATAGTCTTCCACAGAATCTTCGATAGAGTTGAAGTTCTGTTGTTAACTGAAATATCGCGGGCATTTGAATTTTGGACCTTTTAAAATAAGTGACGTCAGATCGTCATAGTCAACGTTATCGATATCACTAGTAATGACAGAACTACAGTTAAAAAGAGAAAGAACATGGACGTGTAGGAGGAATTTGTATAAAGTAATATATATCTAAGCACTGAAAAATCAAAGCAATCAAATTATTTCAAAGTGGTTTACCACCGTTTTATCAATGCTTTGAATATTCATAATACCAACATTACCAGCGGAGTTTAGCATTAAAAGGAAGTATACAATGTATTTGACACGAATGGTTGAATATCGATGTTTTCTTTTCAGGGTGTGCTAATTGTACCAGAAAGGGGGGACACTGTAACGGACCAGGTCGTAATTCGAAACCGGACGCCCTGGGTCTCCAGGCAGGCCTAGTGTCAACCAACTAAGCTACATTCCACCGACGATAGAACCCGTCCGAACACCACATTCCTCCCTCCTTAAATGTCTTCAAAACTTGATGACATCATCCCCTGGTGAGCATTTTCACCAAATGTAACAGGAAGAAAGAAAATGCAACCGACCCTATCGGGTTTCGAACCCGGACCTTTAATCGCGGTCTGGTGCTTTATGAACTGGGCTATCTGGCTACCGGCGATCAATCCGGTAACTGCTCCATAATCACCATACACTGCTCTGAAAGTAAGTGTCCATGGCAGCTTGCAATCATCACTATTTGCATTACAAATCACACTCTCATTTCATCTGTTTGTAAATGCAAATAAAATGAAGACTAGGTTTGTTCATTCACTCCATTTTTCCTAAGAAGCTATCATTGCTACCGCTAGATCACACTGTATGTATACTTGTGTGGCTATATTTAGGTTTATTTACTGAAGATGTCATAACCAATGCTTCTTTGTTGATGTTTAGAGAATATGAAAATTTGAAGTTTGTTTTCTTTAATTCTTTACTGTTTCACGTTCTATTTCCCATTTTGGTCACAAATATTTAATAAATAACTCTACTTGCTGACCGCAATAAGAAACCAATTGTCATATGTAATCCAATGACGTTAACAACAATATAATCATGTTCTCGCTCTCTTGTCCCCTTAGTCTGTTCTTGGTAATTGGTGGCTAAAAATAAAGACATCTTTCAGATGTCTGATATTGACTTGATAATTGAAATAGTTCGATGCATGGGGTTGAAGATTTGTTTGTCGCATTTGGCATTGAATTCTTTTCCATTATTATCATTTGTAAAAGCATGTACCCAAGTACTATTGTTTAATATATCACAAGGATATCTTCAAGAGCTCCTTAACAAAGACCGTAACAAATAATATATTTTAACAACGTCTAATTAAACATGAAATATGAAAAACACAGTGTAACGATGTAACTAATATTCCAAAGTTAACCCCGTGAACTCCTGTCCTTTTACGAAATCTTTCATACGTTGTTGTTTTAATATGTATTTTGGCACGCAAGGATCACAAAATAAGGATGAAACATTGAAGGTGTTGTGTATTTCATACATCAGATATATCTATATATTTGATACTACGAGCTGTATTTGATACATTTGATGTTATCCTTCTGTATATCAGTCCGTTTGTCTAAACATCAATTCACCCGTCTGTCTGTTCGGAAATATTATGATATCACATTACACCATACTATCAAATAAATTAAGAAACCTGCAAAGTGACCTTTTTATTCACGACAATCAAACGTTGTCCCGCTGTTTAATATGAACACGTTACATGGAGGCAGCAATAATTTTACTAACATTATGCGAAATTCACCTCCCGATACGACAGTATTCGTCAACAATTGTACGAAGGATTGAAATAAACTCTTGGAGTTAACAATGTTTCCACTCAAGACATGCATCGAAATTTACGCCTATAACTACATGTATCGTAGTTTCTAATATATTCCATCTCCAATGAAAAAGGTAATGGCGATTTTTACTTCAAACAATAAGTTCACCAAAATTATATTTACCTGATAAAGATATAGGGCTCATGGCGGGTGTGACCGGTCGACAGGGGATGCTTCCTCCTCTTAGGCACCTGATCCCATCTCTGGTATATCCAGGGGTCTGTGTTTGCCCAACTCTCTATTTTTTATTGCTTATAGGAGTTGTGAGATTGATCACTGTTCGTTATCTTCACTTTTCATTTGTAGCCATTCCCAAATAATTCACGGTTTATTGAAATTAGTTACACAAAATGGTGTCGTTTCCTCGGAACATAAATACATACCATGAATAACACGTGTACGAATTCACGTGATACCATTTTATTATAATTCAGGTGTCTGGTAAGAATGATTCGTTATTGATATTTGTTTCTTATATTACGTAAATGATGCCTAAGTTACCTATTGATTAAATGTATTAGTTATCTTCCTTACTTTCAACTGTTTGGCAGACACAAAGGAGCATTGTTGTGAGGCATCGAAGAGTCTCTATCAAATCCATATATTGATTATTACGACAAAAATAAAAACACCCATGAAAACCAAACTCTGGCTGCTGTCAAAGTAAACAACGTAAACATGGCGTCGAAAATCTCGTGCTTATGTCGTTACCTCATGTTTGCTACAACCACGTCAAAACGGCATTCATACAAAATTATTTAATCAAAATAAGGTCCCAACCGCTATAATTTATGGTTTTGTATTTCAAAAATATGACATTAATCAATCATGACCTAAGTATGTTAGTTCGGGTTTTGCAGTGACTTAAAAAACGTCAAAATCATACCCCCTCAATGCCTACTTCATACGATAATTTTGTATTGGTTGCTGATGATGCATCTAACAATTTATGGAGATGACGTCTGAGAGCATGGTCTGTAACTGAACTAGGATGGACTTGGAGTGTACATCTGCTTTCTGGTAGCCCCCACCCCCACCCCCACCAAGACTGGCCGAATCTGCACTATCTGTAAATAACTGTAATATATCTGATGTAGCCCATTCGCTGTCTGGGAAAACACAACGCCATTAAAATGCCAAGTAAACATGTCTTGACGCAGGGATTTTGTCATTCTGATTTGGTGGGAATGTTTATATACTCTGATGACATGGCATTGTAGAATATTCTATTTCTAATTGATTTCTATTCTATTTCCCAACTTCCTGGTATTTTAGAGTAAGGTTCTGTGTTTTTAACATCCATAAGAGACATGTATAATTGCAACTCTTCAGATTTTGCAATACAGTTGGACGACAGGAGGATTCTTTATGATGAAAGGTGAAGATAAGAAACAGTGATGTAAAACTTATACGGTACCAATTTTGTTGCACCAGATGCGCATTTCGACAAACAATGTCTCTTCTGTGATGCTCAAGCGAAAAGTTTGGAAATCAGAAATAACAATAAACTTGTAAGAACTAAAAGGAAAAACAGAGTGCCAAATGACCAATCTTCCCATTTGTGTCTTCTCACTTCAATATCTCTTCTGCTTCTATTCTTTTAGATTCGATTCATACCCGGCAATAACGTAATTTGTCCATTCATTGTATTGAATCACCAATTGAATTTCCTTTTAGTGTGAACGAAGACGAGTTGTAAAATGTGTATTTATATCTGCTGTTCATTATGATATAGGCCTCCAGAAAACAGATTCAGTGGATTCTTTACATGCAGACCATGGATGTCATTACTGAGAAGCTTAAGACCCATTAATCATAACATCAGGAAGTTTAATGCAGAGAATTATTTCAGCGAAAGCAAATTTTGGTTTCCATGTCTTGGTGGATGGATGACTTGAGTTCATATCCGACACAACTTATCTCTTTCTGGTTCATTCTTGATTTTAAATCAGTTAAACTGATTACTTTTCTGAATAAAACAAATCTAAGTGATCAAATTGCATTCAAAATAATGATACCAATTATAATGTTCACGACTTGAACGGTTTACATTAAGCTTAGAAGGGTACATCCTTCAAGTCAATGAAAATCCCATGATTTCGAACATCAATGTATAAGATCTGAAGAAAATTATAAGAAATATGAAAAAAGGATAAATAATCCATATTATGCCAAGATACCCCAAAATTTGATACTTACTGGGGAACTATCATTAGTGCCTTTAAATTTAAAAAGAACATAACTCTCACCACAAACCAAATCAAAATTTCATCGGGAGATAAGGAACAAAGTTGTGTATAACATTTCTTGTCAATACTGCTATAATTAAAGTAATTTAATCTGCATACTCCCAATAAAAAAGTGAAGATAACGAACAGTGATCAATCTCTCGAACTCCATATGCAAAATTAAGAGTAAGGCAAACAGACTTCTGAACACAACAGAGTTGGGATCAGGATTCTAATAGGAATCTGCATCTAGTCTTGACCGTGAAACTATATATTGATAAGGTAAATTAAGTAATCCGTGGTGAAAATTAGTATGTAAAGAAAGGTCCAACAGTTGGTCATTCCTTTCCGGACAATATCTACCTTACAGGCATGCACTGTTTTTCAAAGGGGGGGGGGGACTGACTTCACAATTATTTGAAAAATCTTGATAGAAAAAAGAAAAGAAAAACAACGTCAATGCTACCTGTGTTAAAACCTCAAATTTCTAAACTGAGGAGAGGTGTGTCCTTCAGCACCTAGATCTTCCTCCTCAGTTCAAGCTAATGTATCCACTGCATTCAATACCACTATATGAAAATGTGGGAGGGGCAGCAAAGTAATCACACCTTTGCATAAAAAATACATAAATTGCACAATTCCTGAAGAAGAAAAAGATACCCCCTTGCACCCTTTCATCCTGCGTACCTGCTTTAGGATTGCTTCGGGATTTATATTTTTTCATGTTTGGTGTTGGTACCATGAGAGGTGAAGATAACGAACAGTTATTAATCTCATTAACTCTTATAAGCAATACAAAATAGAGCGTTGGGCAAACACGGACCCCTGAACACACCAAAGGTGGGATCAGGTGCCTGGGAGGAGTTAGCATCCCCTGTTGACTGGTCACACCCGCTGTGAGCCCTATATATTGATCAAGTAAATGGAGTTATTCGTAGTCAAAATCAGTGTGCCAATAACGGCCCAACAATCGGTATGAAACAAGTCAAACAGAATTTGACCCAATGATAGGTTCTATTGGCAAACTTGATCGTCATAACGAACATAGAATTTGCGAAAGCTTACTTTAAACGAGGCTGTTGCAACCCCTACATCATCATCTTGTTTTTGTCAGTAGCCTCTTGCGTATTGAATCAGTTGAGAAATATAAACACCATGTGCAGGGGATAATGTCATATTGCTACCATCTAATTTCTACTATAAATTCTAACAAAACTGGTATGAATAGAGAAAAGGGGATGCATTGAGTGTAAAATCTTTCGCTTTAAAATCTTTTAGGAGAAAATGTTTTGAGTATCATGATCTACTGGAACCCACGATGTACACAAAATCCGTGTACATACATACGTGTACGTAGTGTTGTTACCAGTACTGACTATTCAATGTCTTCAATGTAATATTGAGTAAAAAAAATTATTATGACTCCGTAATTCTCAAATCTGATTGGCTGATGGGAAGCCTTTAAAATTCAATAATGACTCCACAATGCACAGTTTATTGCAATAATGACCTCCAAACCACTGCATGTGCACAATATTGACCGGTCATTTTTATTAATGACCGCTAAATTTGACTGCTAACGAATTGATTAGAAAATACATTCTAAAAGCAACCATTATGTTGAGTGAATGAAACCACAATCTTACGTAGACCTACGGTAGAAAAGCTCCTATGCTTCTCATAGAGACACTATGTCATAATTTTTTAGCACAATCTGCGTCATGTCTGGTGAACAACTATGCAGGACCGGGACAGTTTGATTTTAAAGTAAAGTTGCAGACGTAGAATTTTTATCAGACGTAGAAATAATTATTTTTGTAATAAACCAGTTTCCTATCTCTAAGACGAAAAGATCATTTGTCTTTTGAGTTTCAAATTCGATGCACAATCTCAAGTCCAAGGTAGAACTTATAGCCTACCTTTTTAAATGATCAACGGGACACACAAAGAGTTTAGAAATATGAATGCGTGTTAGAAATGCAGAATCTATATTAGTTAGATTTTCTTTCTATAAAGGTATAATAAAACAATTCATCACCCATGGTCAAATCAACATGAAAAAATGTTAACCAGAGACCGGGTCCATGAGGTGACCTGACATGACTAAAAGCTGGACTAATTGTCAGAAATTGCAGTAATTATACTTATATTTAAGAGTAGATTCTAGCTGAATTCATGAAAATAACATCTCTTGGGAACCTCTGCACTTCTTTTCCAAAAGCAAATACCATAACACTCTTTAATGTTCCTTTACAGGAAATCCGACCCACGAAATTAACCTTCACCCCCCTCCCAATTCAATATAAAAAGCAATTCATTTCCTTTTACTCCATGATAGAGGTTGAGCGAAATCCCAGATCTCTAGTTTTTATTGGAGTCCTTTCTCTCGTTCTCGAGGTTCCCACCTTTTCCATGTTTGTTCTTCACGTTGGATACGATTCAATTGATAAGATATGACCGTTGAGATTGTGTTTATCATGTGTAGAACCCATTGTATATTACGTGATGTGGCAACGCTAGACTGACTGTCCACTGCTACATTTCTCAATTAGAGGTAAAATATGTGAGATTTCAGTTTCTTGTAGTAGTGAAGTGAGCACAATGTGAGTTTAAAGGCCGATGTTTCCAACCTGTCGGTTTCCCTCAGGCAAGTTAAGTTAGGGGTGGAGCTAATTTAAGGCAGGTGTGAAGTCCCAAGCCCGAGCAAACCCTGCTAGCTTTTACATGTATATGTATATATATATATATATATATATATATATATATATATATATATATGACCTTTATAACGTCAGGCCATTTCAAAACTATTTTAAAATGTAACGCCTGAGGATTATAAAATGAAAGCACTTGCGTTAATATTTTAACTTTGTGTACTGTTTATTCTATTTCTTTTAATATATATATATATATATATATATATATATATATATACATATACATATGTATATATATATATATATGTATATATATATATATATATATATATATATATATATATATATATATATACATGTACCGTCCCAAATACACGGACTGTTATCTGTGTTACCTCCACTACCTCTACATATTTGTATGATTAAAAATCCATGGTAGTGATTTCTCTTGCACAGGTTAATCGAAACGTTAATAATTAAATCTGATGAATCAAACGTAAAAGTAAAGCTCGATAAATTTATTTTATATAAATGAGAACGTTAGTCATTGAAAACTTAGACAGAATATTCTTTTTTCAAAGTTTTATTATATCCATTTGACTGCCTTCGTTCGTCGGATAACCAGTATCCGACGATACATGACTGTCAAACATACAGTCTCCGACGGGAGTTCCTGCTTACTGCGGCAGATTTTCTGGTGTTCCGATCATCGTTCCACACCGCATGATGACTATATATTCCAAAACAGTTTAGAAAGTTTCATTCTGTTTGAATTAGTTTTTCTCGACCGCACACCAGAATTATCTGGCTACCAAAGTTGTCTGTGTGACTCGTCCATACCGCATGGCCTACAAAAACAGGACATTCGTATTTTCCGACATTTCCTTCAATAACTGGTCTAGACGAAAAATTTCCTCTTCCTCTTGATCCCAATTCTAACCATTATACACAAGAAAGAACCCTTATAGCGGCCAATTTCTCTTTCGATAAGTTGACCTTTTGTCGCCATGTCTCGAGGGGAAAATTACGCTCATAAATTTTCAACTAAGTGTAAATAAGATTTCATTAACGTACAATGTTTTTACTCATAATTAATCTGTTTAGCATAAAATCGATGTCTGTGTAAATCACATTTAACAATCCATAATAAATAATATCAATCGTACCCATTCCTAAGCATAACCTAATATATTATATCATAATTTATGTAATTGTATGCAAAATTTACTACTATCATTGTGTGACTCTCTCTACATCAAATTTCTAGCATCCACTCTGAAGCTTAGTTTCTCCTGATTGACAAGGGTTTACAGACCAGGTAAATTTGAAGGCGGTGCTTATTTTCGCGGTCTTTAAATCTACCTAATGAAAACAAACTTCGTTGGAAACTACTTTATTTCTTTTTCAAACAAGTCTCAAAAATATTTTATGTTACTCATAAAGGATATGAAACATATAAGGTAATCCCCCAGTTGAACCTCTGGAAAGGTCTCGTGAACCTCTGACTAAGATTGTCTTCCGTCCATTCATCAGGCGTTTCCTAGATTTGTACTGCACCTTATGTTTTCTTCCTGGGTTCTTCGCGGTCCTTTCCTTTTCTAGCATCTCTCCTTCAGAATTCTCAGCGTGAGACGGTCCACTGATAGATGGAAGAGGAACTCTGTTTCTCTCTGTCTCAACTTTGAGATGCGGATATTTCCCCGTATTGTCTTTTTCTCCCTCTGGTCTAAAACTGAAGTGCTTTTCAGTCAATGGGGATATTTCGTTTACATCGTCTTCCTCTTTCTTGTTTTCAGTAAAATAAATTCCGCCCTTTCCTTGCAGCAATTTATTCCATAATGTTTTTCCATTCTGCATTGCATCCTTTTGGTCTTCCAAAAACTTTTCTCCGCTAGCCTTCAATGGATAATAAAGAAATCATAATCAACTGTATATATCATGAATCTGAATTAATGGCAAACATATGGATGTGCATAACTCGCACAAAGAACTGAATACTTGATAGATATATCATTTTTTTAATTTAGGAAACAGTTTCTCATTTGCACAAAACAGCACAATTTCTTTTCTTTACTACGATTATCTCAAATGCTTTACACGAATGAAAATTGAATTTTATCCCTTCATCATATTTGGAGGTGTATTACAGGTGGACATGTTTTTATACTTGGAAGATAAAGACATGGTCCATGAAAGAATTTTCCTTCTTTGGAATTAGCAATGGTGCTTTATCTGGTCAAGCTAGTATTACTTTAATTTGGATGTTATCGGTTATATGAGATATTGAATTCTTCTTGATCTATAAAACACGTTAGTTCGATTATTTAGTCTGTATTTCCATTTCAAATACATACTAAGACATAATAATTAAAACATGTACTTACTGGGTAGGACACTGTACCCCCGAAGAGAGCTACAAGAAGACAAACTGAGAAATTCATCTTGTCTTGATTATGATTGAGAGACCATCTGCAGTTCTCCGTCTCTTGAAGCTTTATATACAATATTAGTTCTGGACAATTGCAAATGTAAAGGTTTTCAATGAAGACGCCATATCAGGGCAGCAATCGTAATTATATGAATAACAATAGGCAGACTATCAAAGACGTGCCAACCGTTCATAGTCATTTCCACCAAAGTATCCTTTGATCAATTCCAAACAAAGCGTAAATCCATAGTTACTTCCACAATATTTACCACACTACTTTCTTGTTTGCTGTAAGTTATTGAAATGAGCAGATCACACAAGAACCCCCAAATAATTACATAACAATAATTCCTTTACTTGCGACAAGTTATTAGGAAAAACCCAGATCATACATTACTAAAATAACGCTTCTAGATAGTTTCTTCGCTCTCAGAAAAAAATCCCTTACTAAAAATACAAGTTTTCATAAGACTAAATCCTTGCGGAAGCATGGCGATGAATTTTATCGCATAGTTTCAGCAGTGGCATAAACAATTATATAGTTTTTACAAAATAACATCAAGCTGAAATCTGCAGACTCCTGACCTTAATGTTTCCTGTGTGGTTTCCGCAGTCTATAAATTGTTTTTATTTCACTAAGTTTCAGTCCGCAGAAACTGTAGGCTGTGATTCCTAATGATTTCTGCAATACTGAAACTAACCTTAAACTTAATTATAGCTCGCGTGTTTCTTTAAAGATAATTACATACGATAAGAAATTCAAATATAAATGGAATATTTATATAAAGGTAGCAGAATAAATTAAGTACTTTATATCATATCATTAGAATTCTTTCAATACAAAAACTTAAGTGAAATAATTCTACGCACAAGTACCCTTTAATTGATATTCAAAAGATGCTGGAGTTCCTCATTGACAATATATTCACAGTCTTTGCTAATCGGGTCTTCCTACAGTCTGTTGTATTTCTCATTGGTACAAATTTAATCCTTTCTTGGCTAAACTGGTTTTTTATTCTTATGAGGCCAAATTTATTCAAAAGGTTCTACATGCCAAAGGTGAAGATAACGAACAGTGATCAATCTCATAACTCTTAGAAGGAATGCAAAATAAAAGAAAGTTGAGCAAACACAGACCCCTGGACATACCAGAGGATGGTATTGAACTTTTATTGATATACTCGGAAAGAAATAAAGATCCTTTACATGAAAAGTGTTCGGAGATACTTAAGCTAGACATGCTATTTTAAAACTCATCAACATTTTCAGACACACTTTAGTCTCGATAATTTTTGCACTCATATGGAGACGTCACCAATACCGGTTAAGAGCTTTAAATTCAGACCTATGTTCAGCGTTTACGGCCATTGAGTAGTGAGGGTTCTTTAGCGTCCCACACCTACTGTGACACGGAACATCCCTTTCTAAGGTCATCTCCGAGGACGCGTGACATTCACAACTGATGCCGAGTGCGGGTATGACAGGGAGTTGTTACTCCACCTAGGCACCTTTGGTATGTGCAGGGCTTCGTGTTTCTACTTTAAATTTTGGATTCTTTGTAGATCACAATTTATTGCATAATTTGATTTCATCAACGACAACGTAAGTTGTTCAAACTCTTTTAACAATTTTAGCCTGTTAGTAGTGTTCTGTTAATAAACACATTACTCATACGCCTAATAAGGTGTTGATTATTCAAATGTTTCGATACATGGGGTAGAAAATGTTGCTCGTCTAGTGTGGAACTGAACTTGACAAAACAATAATAACTATTATTTTCCGTTATAATCATCTGTAAAGTCATATATCTACCATAATATTGCTTAATTCATCTCAAAGTTATGTTAGAAAGCTTTCATACAAAATCTATCACAATAAATATATCTTTACAAGTTTACATTTGACGTAACCATGAAAACGTGCAATCAATGTAACAATGTAATAAACTAGAGTTGCTAATTTCATGGACTATCGTCTTTCCACACCTGAAAGCTCTCTTTGTCGCCCGGGTTTACAAAAATGTAGGTGAAACTTTAAAAGTCCCTCAAATTTTATACATTTACAACAACAGACATAATTTTGGATATCTAATTCGGAAATTTGAAATTGAAATTTCTTGCAAAAGGTGTATAGAATAGGGCCGGTGAGATATACAAAACTAGATGCAGTAAGTGAGGTATTTATGAGGTCAGATTGTTATTGATTTTAAAAACTACTACTTGATACGGAAATAATTCATTCTAACTTGTTGCGAAACTTAAAGTAGCTACTGATAACTAGCTCCTTAAAAAAACATACATTGATTTGTTCTCAATTTGATTTATCATAATATTTTCACTTTACCCTAAGATATATAAAAAATCATGTTAAGCAATCAGGTTAATTTTGGGGGGAAATTAAATTAAAAGCTTCTATTCTCCAGCTTCCAAAGACAAAAAAATGCCAAAATTGAGAAAAATAACACAGAGCCCAATAAGACACATATAGACATAACAAATAGTGCTTGTCTTATATACTTATGGAAGTTAAACAAACACAGTTAAAAAAAATCAACATTGATCAAAAAATTTAAAATGCATCTTAAGAAAACTTTAGGATGATTTGACTCTGTATTTGACCAAATTTACATAAATGTGGTGTTTCTCAATGACAATGACAATGCAAATCACTTTATTCTCATTAACTAATTTACATCAGTGTAGAGAACAGACAATATCAGACATAATCTTTTGACAACAAAAAAGCTTTGCTCATAAAATGTCTTACTTTATTTCATTTTACAATAACTGAAGTAATGTCTAAAATATTGAATAGAAAAAAATCTACCAAGTGGGGTTAAATCTAAAACTATGTCAAATTTTGTAACCCTACCCCCTCCCTTCCGGAAATGAATTTCAAGAGATACCACCAGCTTACGTTTCTATACCTTAAATGTTTAAGCATTCCCAGATTAACTCTTTGATAATTCAACATCACAATAGTAGAATCAAAGTACCATAGTTTCATCCCGAGGAAATGTTAATTGTCGCCATTTACTATATATACCGTTATCATGCCGTGTAGCTGTAAATCTTATCGTCAAATGCTTATTACAATTTCTACTTTATTTCTTTTGAATTTTAATTATAAATTGTATGCACTACGGTATTTTATATTATATTGTGACCTTAAAATCATCCCTTTTGTACTTAAAAGAATAAGAAAGACAATCATAAGTAAACAAGGCCTTGACATGCAAGTAAACGATGGCGATCGCACCCAGGAGAGGCAGCATGTATCTCTGCCAATATTTGTTGTGAAAGATGCGAATTATTCTTGTACTGTTATAATTGATTATTGTTTGCTAAACTGCACTCAATTTTGAGGGTGTTCAACATTTTGGGTCAAATATGAAGTATGATAGAAATATTTGACATATCCCCAAGCATTTATGAATAATTTTGACCACACATTACCTCTCTAGGTACTTAATATCGCAACCTAATGGGATCTTTCACTTGATCTGAAGCGATTTATGGCAATAACTATAGAAAGTATAAATATCTGGTCATATGAAATATTCCTAATCTCCTTTAACTGATGAACATCTACATTGCGACATATGAACATATTTCTGAAGCGTCACATTTACTAGCTTTACATAATTCTAGTAACCTTGACATCGCTGTCTAAATGTAACTCAATTTGTCAATTATCATGGGCATCTAGAGTGTATGTAGAGTGTATTAGGTATGTCGGTAAATGACGGTCTTTTTTCTTGTAATCCATATGATAATATTACGTATTGCATAAGGTGACACATATTTCATGATCACAATTAAATTTACGTCTTCGACTATCAATAAAGACCACACCACACGTAAATGTAATTCGGGTGTGAATTTACGTCTACTATTACGTCAATGGACTGGATTTACGAGCTAAATCTTGGGGGTATATATTGGCTGCACAGTATATTCTGCACCCATTGACATAGAATATATAAACTGTAATTCATAGATATAACATAAATAATGTCATTTAATGATGTTTTTGCAACGAAATATCGTGCCTTTTGATGATAATAAATGTGTATTGAATTTTCTGGACTTCAGTCTTGGTTCACATGAATGGTTTAATATCAATGTGTTATTGTGATGGAGAAGGTGTAGATGTGTTAATTATTATGTTTGAGGTAGGTTGCAATCCTCATTAATTACAATACAAAGCACACTCTAAATTTGCTTGTAAACACCAAAAACAATTAACACTAGGTCTGTTCAGAACTCAATTATTCCCTAGTGTTTACCTCTGCTACCACTGCATTACACTGTATGTGAACATGTACAAATGTGACTATAATCATATTCAGTTACTTAAAATGCCAAAAGCATTTTCTCTTCGTTTACGTTTGGAGTACATGGAAACTTGATGTTTGTGTTCTTTGTTTGCTGTTGCACGCCCCATTTGACATTTTTGGCACAACTATTTTTATGAATAGTTCTACTTACTGACCGCAATAAGAGACTAATTATTATGTATTTCAATGACGTTAACAAAAACCCGGTTACTATCTCCCTCTTTTGTCCCCTTAGTCTGCCCTTGGTAATTGGTGACTGAAATAAAGACAACTCTCAGATGTCTGATATTGACTTGATGATTGAGATATTGCGATGAATGGGGTAGAAAGATTTGATTGGCTCATTTGGCATTAACATCATATACCCCAGTACTATTGTTTAATCCATCACGATACCTTCCAATCACTACCTTAAACCAGTAAATGTTATACAATGAATATCCCCGGCCCCAAAAATATTCATGCACCATTACTATGAGAATACTAGTGCACCAAAACTTTTATATCCGTTGGTAATTTATCAAACTTAGATTTTTAAGACTATTTGTTGAAGAATGATCGATAATTTCTTTTTTCTGCTAGATCTCAGCTCTTTAATCCAGTTTTTCTCTGCCTGGCCATGGCAGCGATCCTGTCATTCAACACATTCTACACCGAGGATGTTCATTGAGTTACACAAAAGTCATTCTCCCTTTTGTATTATAAACAATTTCACATGAAACTATCAATAATGTTACAATCGATCTATAATATTTAAAGTCGACTAGGTCTATCTGCCAATAAGTTTCGCAGGGGAAAAAACAAGAAAACTCAAAATCGTCAGGTAACTTGGATAAAAAGGCGACTATATTTCTTTATATCATGCAGGTATTTGTACTACAAAAATGTAATACTCAACTGTATTTATCATTTATTACATGGAATCTTAAAATCAAAAGTGTGTGATGTGGGAAATATCAGATTTCTAACTTTCACTATGAATACAGAGATGGCGATTGATGAAATGCCTCTATTTTCAATCAAAGTATATTTTCAAGATACGCAAGTATCACACCTCTCCTAGTATGTGCACATATCAATATATTGACAAATGTAATGTTAAAAGTAAACTTTGAAATTTTTTGTTTAGAAATTGTGATGCGAGGTAATTTGTTTTTCTTTGCCACCTCCTTTGCAAAGTTGAAGAGAGGGCGTTACCTCCAATGGCGATAGGTAAAAGGGTTTCAACTGCTTTATTTTTTCTCTCTTAATTTTACAAGGCCAAATGTATATGGTAAACGTCCTTTGTTCTCTTTTCAATAACTTACCTTAATCAAAGAAAGTAGTGTCATCAATATTTTGGAAGTAACTATGGAGAGGCACTTTATTTGAAATTGAGAAGTTACCAGTGTGGAATTCTCTTGAAACAATTGCTTTTCAGATTGCACGTCTTTCATAGTCTGTTTAGTTTTGGAATAATTATCACAATTGTTGCCCTGATATGGCTTCTTCATTGTTAAGCTTTACATTCCTGCAGAACAGGTATTATATAAATAGGTCCCAGGAACAGAAAACTGCAGATGGTCTTTCAATAATAATCGAGACAAGATGAATTTGTCAGTTTGTCTTCTTGTAGCTCTCTTCGGGAATACAGTGGCCTACCCAGGAAGTACATGTTTCAATTTTTATGTCTTAGTATCCCGTAATTATGACAAAACCTTTTTCTCTATTCGAAACACAAATAAAGACAAAGTGAATGTTCTACCTAACATTTTATTGATCAGGAAATATTGCAATTCTCATAAAAATGGTAAATTTAAAAATAATACAATAGTAGCTTAACCATGGAGAAAACACCATTGCATATTTCGATGTACTTTTATCAAGGAGATCTGATTTGAAAACTTATTAAAATCTTTTGGAAGAACTAAAATAACAATTTAAAAATATATCCAGATATTACCATTGTGATGACGTTTATGAAATCCATTTTTCTACTAAGACGTTTCATATTTCTTTGCTTCTATCATCGATCAATCGTTAGCTTTCATGTACAAAACTCATTGTATGAAATACGCCATTTAACACGATGTAAATGCATACTGTGACATGATTTAAGTTAGTGTAAATCATTAAAATCAATTGAATAAACAGAAGACATTGGGGTGTTTTATACAAGTTTGTGGATTTTTTGAGTGCGTTTTCTATAGTTGAAAATAGATTCAACGTCTTCATCACTGAAGAGATATTATTTGTTGAAATGCGCATCTGGTGCATCAAAATTGGTACCATATAAGTTTAACATTATGACCCCTGGGTCGAGGCCTCTGCTGGTCGTCTGTGAGTCCCCGAGGGTCTCTACAGCCCAGTAGCTAGGTACTTCGTTACTAGCTTGAAAATACGGATGTATATTTAATTGTTGTTATAAAATTTAGAAATTCATTTCAAAATTAAGGATTATCTCTCTCGTGCATAGCTCTTATCCTAGACTAATTTGACTCCACTTTTTTTTTGGTACATTGTTTTTCCCTATACTAGCTCTAAAACTTCATTGTTATTTCGGATTTCAAACATTTCGGTTTGGCATCACTGAAGAAACATAATTTGTCGAAATGCACATCTGGTGCATCAAAATTGGTCCCGTATAAGTTTACATTCAACTGATTTTCAATCTTGTATACCAGCTATGCACTTACATTTACCATACATTTGAATTCGTGAGGAAGGGATAACGTTTCTTCCGAGGAACTTGGTTGTATTTATAATCAATTCATATTTGCTTTATTATTGTTTGAAGGTATGGTTACAATTTCTGGAAAATGGGGGCAGAGTTTACGCTATTAAAGTAGCCATGGACAACGAAGAGGAAGACAGTGAAAACAAAGTGACGCCAATGATCCAAGAACACTTACTTGTTAGACAAGTGGGAGAAAAAGACGATACGCAGGATTATTCAGATCCCAAACACGAGGCGGAGAGAAAGAGAATTCATCGTCCAAATCTTAATGGACCGTCTCACGTTGAGAAGTCTGAAGGAGAAATGCTAGAAAAGGAAAGGAACGCGAAGAACCCAGGACGAGGAGAACGTAAGTTTCAGTACAAACCTATGGAAGGCGACAAACAGAAAACATTCCTATTAAAATTAAACGATAATGGATTCCGTTCGTCCGATATCCTGACAGGAGGAAAAAGAAACTTTGGATCAGGTGTTTATGGACTAGGTGGACGTTAATCTCATAATATCTGATTCCCTGTAGGGGAAACAATATCTTCATACGATTTGCTGCTTGAAAAAGGAGTGGAGCAATTCCCAAGAAATTTTGTTTTCATGAATTCGGCTTGAAAACATTTAGAAATCAATTTATTTGCATACAAACTTATGTTTTAAACAAAACTTAGTCAAACCTTTGATCGCAATTCGCGAAAAAATGCTCTATATTCCAATTATCTGTTACAGTATTGAATAAATGAATATGCTCATTAGTATTGAATTATGTACTTTGTCTGATCTTCTTCGGGCCGTCTGCAATCATGCAATACCTGCCAGTCAGTACATCATTGTACCCCATTTTCAGTTAATTTGTGTCGTGAAAATGGGTATTGTAAACATATATAAACACATCCTCACCATGCGTTGTCTGTCATATTTGACCAAATATGTGTTCGCCTTGATGCAACACGTACATAGCTTTGAAACGTAAATGAAAGGCGAATATAACGAACAGTGATCAATCTCATAACTCCTATAAGGAATACAAAATAAAGACCTGCAGATACCAGAGGTACATCTAATTAACATCGTCTTTTTCTCTCACTTGAATGAAGTGTTCTTGGATTATTAGGGTCATTTTGTTTACATCGTATTCCTCTTCGTTGGAGTTTATAATAAAATAAACTACGTCACTTTCATTAAGCGATTTCTTTTCCATAATGGTTTTACATTCTGCATTATATCCTCTTGCTCTTTCAAAAATTTGTCTCCGCTTGTCTTCAATGGAAAATAAAAGAATACTGGATGAACTGTTGATATTACGAATCAAATTAATGATAAACATGTTTTGCTCAGCCTACATATAGAACTGACTGCTTGCTAGATGTTTCTTCTTGTTTTAATCTTGAAAACGCACATAAGCCAAATTATACCATTTTGCACAAAACAGCCCAATTTCGTCTCTTTCCTACAATCAATTTCAATGTTTTAAACTAACAAAAATTGTGTCTTATCCTTGTATTGCGTTCGTAGGCGTACTACAGATAGACAATATGTTTTAAATATAAAAGATAAATACAGGTACACCGTTATCTCGAACACCGATATATCGAATACCACGGATATTCCGAAGAGAGTCGACGGTCCTGGCAAGTTTTACTGTATTCATGGTTTTAAAAAAAACAGTATCTCGAACACTGAAATTTCAAATACCTGACGTATCCCGAAGTAGATTTACTGTCCCAAGTGCTACAATCGCATGCGTTATCTCGAAGTCCAAAGAGTTCCATGCCTTATTGACTTCACACCTGAAGTACACAATCATCCCCGTTATGCTAATTTTACGGTCTCTCTGATGTCTCTGTTAGTTCTAGCATGGGCTTCGAAGAACCATTGCCGATAATCGCGACTTACTGGCCCCAAGCTGTTGATTTGGGAGCTTTATCTAATTCTGCAGATTGGGTGTTTGGAGGTGATCGTGAAATGAACACTTATACGTAAGATGACAGGATAATTCAACAAGCAGCTTGCGGACAAGTTCTGAAATAGGAATTCAATTTTGTCGTAATACACGTTTACACATGATATTACAAGTCAAAGTAAACATTAAACCTCAAAGTGATATAGAAATCAAGAATTAAACAATAAAAAACCTTATTTTTAGTATGAATATCAGCACCAAAATTCAAACTTTTCAGCATCTGATAAGCAATCTACATGTAACGAAGGAGCCGAAGATAGTTAGATTATCTGACAGTGGTATAAGAAGGAATCTTGAAGTTCCTACAGTGGAAACAAAGTTCCAGGCTATAACAGAAGTCGAAAAAGACATAGAATCTAAGTAGCGATATTTCCCGTTTCCGTCTTTCCCATTATTACAGTGATCGGTTTATCATTTAAAAAGCGTAACAGAAATCCGGGTATCGGAAATATTGAACCAAACTACAGGGGCTCGTCACGAATTGACACTCTCTATTCTATATTTACACAAGGGAGGAATCCGGAACTCCAAAAATCGCTACCACAAATTTTCATTCGTCTCCTTTTTATATTTCAAGGATGTTAAATCTAACAGCCCCGGTCTCGATCGATCGAGGAAAGATCATAGTCTGTAAAAAAGAAATATCTAATATCTGTTTGCACCGGCAAAACACATGAAGAAGTAATGTATTTTCTGTCAAAAACAAAAACTGTTCGTGTTAACATTTAAAAGATACAATCAATAAAAGGGTATGTATACATGTGCATGCATATACGCTCTACCTGTGAAACTTCACGAAATTTGGTTATCCCTGTCAGTATAAATCACACCTTGGTGGTTTCATAAATTATTTTTCAGGAATTTAATTCCATACATTCGTACAAATATTTATTTTATTTTTATTATTATTTTTTTTAATTTTTATTTTTTTACAAAAAACGTGTAGCACAAATATTAAAGTAGGAGAAGGAAAGATTTCCATCAGGAAACTCTTTATAAAATTTGAGTGAGGGGGATGATAAAACGCGTTAAGTGAGAACAAGTCTTAAGCATTTGACAGAAATTGTAATGACAAAAAGTGCACTATAAGAACAAAATTCTGTCCTCACAATTACGTCCCCATAAACGTGACCTACAGAGCGTGAAAGATGTAGATACAAAATATTAGATTAGTGAAGACAAGTGGTGTGGGGACGTATTATCACTAATATTCTCTCTCAAAACCAATAAACTTTTACCCTGCACATCTTTGCCTTTACAATAACATATGCATGTATTCTCTTCTAGATCATGTAAGGAGGTCTGCACTTAACAGGTTTCATCGTAGAGGGGGGATAGAGAGAGAGAACACTATTTGTCACATATATACAGTCATTTTCTATTGTTGTTCAGGTATTGTATCTGGTTATCATCAATAGGGTTTTGTTATCGGATATGTGATAAAACGAGCTCACCCCACCTTGTTATCGCATGGGCGGCACTAACATCAGAATTACACAATAGAAACAAGACAGGGATAATTCAGTTTTCTTGAAGTTAGTTTTGCTGTTTCAAGGGCGAAGCGTGCAAGGGTCGATGTCTGGGGAGTTAAAACAAACGAGAAGTGTTATGTAACAAATATATGTATACACGTACCTCTGGCCGTTTTTGCAGTCAGTGATGTTAAATAGTTCTCCCTCTCTCTTATTTTATAAAGAGTTTGCTAATGCAAGTCTTTAATCCTTTTCCCACTTTAATATTTGTGTTATACAGCCACCAACATGTGATAGATACTACCAGGGATAATCAGTTAAGTTAGTGTTGCTATTATACGAGTAAAGCGTGCGCCGATTGGTGATGGGTGTTGAAGCAGACAGGGATTGTTATGTAACAGATATACACATACCTGTGACCGTGTGTTTTCCCCAGTCAGTAATGTTAAATAGTTCGCTCTCTTATTTTATAAAGAGTTTGCTAATCCTTTTCCTACTTTAATATTTGTGTTATACATGTTTTCTTAAAACATTTGTACAAATACATGCAAAGTGAAGATAACGAACAGTGATCAATCTCATAACTCCTACAAGCAATACAAAATAGATAGTTGGGCAAACACGGATCCCTGGACACACCAGAGGTGGGATCAGGTGCCTAGGAGGAGTAAGCATCCCCTGTATAGAATTAAATTCCTGAAAAATTATTTATGAAGTCACCAATATGTGATTGATACTGACAGGATAATCAATTTTCTTTAAGTTAGTTTTGCTGTTATACGGGTAAAGCGTATTAAATTTTATATACACATGCATCTATGGCAATTTACCATTTTATTAAATGTATGGTTCAATAAATGTAAAATGAGAAGTTTTTGAAATGTGTGACAAGTCGGTTATCTTCTAGCATCCTCGTAAAATTCACATTATCAAAGAGATGGGTGGTCCCTCTCTCACTCGTGCGCTCCGCGCACTCCTGACAGAAGACCGCCCATCTGTTTGATAATGTGAATATTACTCGGATGCTAGAAGATAACCATTACTGACTGTGAAAAACGGTCACAGGTATGTGTATATCTGGTGCATATCACTCCCTGTTTGCTTCAACAAAGATGTGAAGGGGGTCGAAGTCAAAAGATTTCTGGCCTACAATCAAACCGTTTTTGACAAATAAGGGCAATAATACCATCAGAAATACTATCATATGTGAAAATGACAGTTTGGTCAACGATCAAGGTGCTGTATGTGATATTTTAACAACTATTTCGTTAATGTGGCAAAGGATATAGGAACAAACGATGTGCAAATAGATGAAAAACATTTTAGTGTTAGACAAATTGAACGACCATCTTTTAAACCGGTAGATGAATCTTTTATCATTGAACATATAAACAAAATCAATATTAAGAAAGCTACAGGGGTAGATAATATATCACCCTTGCTATTAAGCCGTGTCATCTATAGCTAACCCATTAGCAAGTCTTATAGATAAGGCAATAGAAAATTCCGTTTTCCCCGATTCATTAAGGAAAGCCAAAGTATGTCCTATTCATAAGAAAAACAGCTGTCTAGACAAGGGAAATTATAGACCAGTCAGTGTTTTGCAAGCCATCTCAAAACTCTTTGAAAGAGCCATCCATATACAGCTTTCTGAATATTTTGAATCTATATTTCATCCATTCCTTGCTGCTTTTAGAACTGGGTATGGATGTCAAGTCCACCTTACTTAGGATCATGGAAGACTGGAAGAGAGCCTTGGATGAGAATAAGTATGTAGCCACAATTCTTATGGATCTCTCTGAGGCTTTCGACTGTCTCCCCCATGATTTGTTTCTCTTAAAACTTATACACTACGGTCTTGGAAATGAAGCCTTAAGTCTTATGAAAAGTTATCTCAGTGAAAGATATCAATATGTGAAAATCGGGGAGTTTTCTAGTTCATTTCAACCAGTTTTCAAGGGCGTTTCTCAGGGCTCGATACTTGGACCAATACTATTTAATGTCTTTATAAATGATATTTTCGGCTTTGTCTCTGACTCTTCCATTTATAATTATGCTGATGGTAACACTGTTTCTTACTCTCATGAAAAAACAGATATATTAAAGACCACATTGGAAAATGATAGTGTATACCTTTTAAACTGGTTCAATTGCAACAAAATGAAGGCAAATTCGTATCTGTATATTCTTGCATGACAGTTTTCTGTTATTTTGTATTCTTTTGTTAATCTGTGATATGTTTGTATATATGTGTACATGCATGCTATGTGTCTATCCCCTTGAGATACATGATGTGATAGTCGGTTAAAAAGCTCTACAGAGCTTGTGTTTGATATGTTGAATGTATATAGTGCCGACTTTAAATGAAATTTACTTTACTTTTACTTTACTTGGGTGCAGGACTTTTCGGCACTAGGACGTTTCGGCACTTTATTATTAAGACGTTTCGACACCAAGATGTTTCGGCACCAAGACGTTTCGGCACTTACTTTAAGACGTTTCGGCACCAACAATTATTTTTTATTTGGCACCAACAATTCTTTCTTTTTTATATCATAATAATTTAGTTTTATATTAATTTGATTTATAATTGATTTGATAATGCATTATCTTATTTCAATCTGAATTTTATATTATACATTAATTTGCTATTATATACAAACTTTGGATAATTCTTTTGGGGTATATAACAAAGTAATTTAAATGGGCCCTCCATTGAATGTGTAAATTGTAAAAACAACAACACCCCTATCCTTCTCCCTATTCCGTGACTAGGTGCTAATTAGGAGGAGATAATGAAGAGCCCCTGGTACAAAATGAGGGCTTCACATCTCATTTCTGAAGAGAGTCTTGAATAACTTCCCGTTAAGTCTGTTTGTTCGCTTTCTGTTAATTCTCTCCATCTTTCCCTCTGAAAGAAGTCGGGCAACCAGTGGAATGTTCTGTGCTTCCTTGTACAACTCAATTAACAGCAGATAAAACGGCACTTTCCCGGAACGGTTTAACCTGTTGTTAAGCCTGTTGTGTCATCCTTCCAAATCATTATTAGTGCGCACTGACAACATAAAGACGGACCAGTTCTGGATTGGGAAGATGGGGTTGCGCATCCATTGCCGCCAAACATAACCCAGTTGGTCAGTGTTGACTCTCCTGTCTAAATGGTGGAAACTTTCCTCAATCTGCTCTGGAGGAAGGAAGGGTAGTGCCAACACTTGTCTTACAAAGGTGAAGACATCTCCTCGTTCATTGTATGCCCTCTGGAATAAATATGAAGATACATTAGTGAGGATTTATTATATTAACTTCAATATTTTCTATATTTAGGAATGAAAAATTATAAAATTTGACTATTTCAAGAATACATTGGGGGGATTTACCTGCAAACGAAATTACTGGACCTTTCGGTACACAGCCTGTGTCCAATGGAATACACATCCTTGGATGGTATATCCTGGAAACCGGTCCTGGATGACCCTCCACATGGCAGCTTCGAAATCAACCACAAAAGTTTGTAGTTTGATGTGGTCTGGGAGGAGACGGTCAACTGTCTTCAGAACCTGAAAAATTATTAGTATTCTAACTGTTCCGAACACTACAGCATTGACATGTTATTGTTGCTTTTTGGGGGGACAAATTTTATTTTATTGAAAAACCTTCAGAATTTGCGGCCTTTTATTAATTTCACCTCATTTAAAATGGAAGAAGTATAGTAAAAATAACTATTTAAGAAACATATTTCAAACCCTACAAAATCTCTAAATTCAGGAGCTTCCGAGGGCTTCGCCTGATGTTGCGTGCCTCCCCATCCCCCATCTTGAACTACTGGATCCGCCCCCTGAAGATGATTAATGAAATCAATGATTACCTTATAATAATCTTTCTTCCGTTTACTTGACATGAAGCAATATGCAAGGGGCACTTGCTTCATATGGGATCCACTTCTAATAAAGGCGTTTATGGTAAATAGTTGTAACCATGGTCGGTTAACAACTCTGAATGTGGCATCTATGTACCATGTCTTCGCCTTGGCCAACAGCTCCAACTGATGATCCGTATAGAGCAGAAGATGGCGATGACCAGAGGCATCCACATCAACGGAGTGGAAATGTGGCATGTTTTCATATCTGGTAAGTTTTCTTAGCAATAGTTGTATTAGGTACTCCATATAAGATTGTTGAAATTAAGTTTCCTTGTAAACCCCTCCCGTTTTTGTTTGGCATGTCTAATTTCTTTTTTTCACCTGTGCCCATCGCAAAAACAAATTACAAAGCATAAACTTTCGTCAAGGTGAAAATTTCTCAGTTTTTTTTTTTCTTCTATAGAATGGAGGAGTTACTGATTGCTTGTGTTTAATTGTTACACATATGCGTATGACGTGCATATTAATTCCAGATGCAGAAATGAACGTGACAAATCGTTTAAATTACACAACTTTAATGAAAACTTGAGTATTAAAATTTTGTGGCGATTATTTGTCACAATCCACTTATATAATGTATAAGTTCCCCAGGCGGAAACCGGAGAATCACCAATGCCTCCATCAACTGGCAAAAGGCGCACCAACGGGTGACCGTGAAGAGGGAGATCTCCTGGTACCATAACAAGAGAGAATACCACATGTGAATAGGAAATCAAGTACTGGCTCAGGTCCGCACTCTATCCCGCCTCCCCTGGTACCATATACAGGGATAAGCCCAGAATTTGCCCTAGGTACCACAAGGGTCAAGCCGGCCCCTAAGGTAAACAAGGGTGACCCCCACATTCCCCCTAGTAATGAGGATGGAATACACAGGGTTTAGAGCCAGACATTTAAGCGAGATCCTGATTCGTGGTAATCCCCGAGTTCCGCCTACCCCCTTCCCGAAGTGTGACTTTAGAACAAATTAAAGTCTTGACCAAAATATCCATGCCTGTCAATGTTCAACACATAATACAATTAGCAAATCACAGAAGTTTAGATCCCACATTGCGCACAGTGAAAATAATGCAGCTAAACCAACTTGCTGCTACCGCACGCACGCCGTACACAGATAATAAACTTAAGAACCTACAACACTGCTTGAATTGGTGGTAAACTTTCCAAAAACTGTAAGTCAAAAACTTAAAAGGTACACTGTCACAAATACCCCTCCAACAACACAATGGGTTTGGACAGTCAATCAACGGCGTCCGCTTTTCCCGGGTGTCACGTGTCCCAAGTATACCAGAGTCGTATAAACTAGTCCGTTTACAATTCACAGCAATGACGCTATCTTCCTATTCAGGTGACCACACCATAATTAGAGTCTGAAAACGGAAAGCGAACTCAGTCAAGATTTGTTAGAAAATTTGGGAAGGGTGGGTGGGTAAAAGTTTATGGCGTCCTAACTGATCAAACGTGAAACCGTTAATGATTGAATCGGGTTCGGTTCGAACTTTGATTGTACAGGCAATGCGCTTTATATTCTTAGTCTTCAATACGTTTGTGGTTAAAGGTTAACAAGGCTGCAAGAGTCACCGCGCCTGTCCCAGAATTAAAAGCATTTATCGAATACAATTGTTCATAAATGCCATTAATTTCAGATGCAGAAATGAACGTGACAAATCGTATAAATTACACAACTTTAATGAAAAATTTGAATCTTACAATTTTGTGGCGATTATTTGTCATAATTCACTTATATAATATGTAAGTTCCCCAGGCGGAAATCGGAGAATCACTAAATGCCTCCATCAACTGGCAAAAGGCGCACCAACGGGTGCCCATGATAAGCGAGATCTCCTGGTACCATAACAAGAGAGAATACCACATGTGAATAGGAAATCAATTACTGACTCAGGTCCGCACTCTATCCTGCCTCCCCTGGTACCATATACAGGGATAAACCCAAAGCATGCCTTGGTACCACAAGGGTCAAGTCGGACCCTAAGGTAAACAAAGGTGACCCCCACATTCCCCCCAGTAATGAGGATGGAATACACAGAGTTTAGAGCCAGACATTTAAGCGAAATTCTGATTTGTGATAATTCCCGATTTCCTCCAAATGGACTTGTCTAGATACAAGTTCACCTGCCAACAACGCATTATCAGTGTTCGAGTGTTACGAGCTTAAAATTTTCACTCACCGTTCCTTACCTAAAGAGAGCATGATAAAAAATAAAATTAATCCAGTTAAATTATGGAAACCATTTTCATTAATCAGCCTGCAGTTCGTCTGGAAATACAGTGATGTCCCTTTTTTTTTTTTTTTTTTTTAGATCTGATAAAAAGGTTTCCAAACCCCCTTGAAAGTCATGAAGAAGCACAGAATTGCCCAATTCATTCAGATGCATAAAGAGTTGTTTTTCGGTAAATGCAATTGTTTGGTACCTAATCACCAAACCCCCTCTGTTTTAAAAAAAATATTGATCTTGCGGTTGACATCCTTGCACATGGCATCCACTCTAGAAGCACTTTTGTCATTGTGCCAATATAAGATTGGCATTTTATGCGATTCAGTAGCTCTAAACCAGGAAGAATCCCTAGATCATTAGATCCCAAATGCACTATTAAATATCTAGGTGCCGGGTTTGTGCCTAATTTGTTATAAAAAGAGAGTCAAACTGCTCCCATTTCATGCCCCTGACACCGAACCAATAAATTTGAACATTCTTATCTTGGAGCGCAAGGTGTTTCCCACCAGGACGGCTGTAGCCCTACTGGCAGCCCAATAAACAATGGAAGATCCCATGATCCAAACTGCAGTTGACTTTCCTGCAAAACTTTGTCTTTGTTAGCAAGACTTCGCAACATAATGTGCCAAAATTATATACGCATTCAACAAATGCATGTAAAATCTACGATGCATAACTTAAGTCAATCGAATGTAAGACGAATAAGCTCTAGACTTCCACCTACCCCATTGTTTGATCACTACATCAGGAATACCCCTCATTGCTGCCTCTGTAGCTTCCCCAATCCCAAATGAGTGAAACCTAAAATGCCCCTTGTGAATATTGCAAAATTCCAAGGTTTTGCCCAAAATACATGTGAACTGATGACACGTTGGGGGATTGCTATCGAAATGAACTAATAATTGACTGTTGCTTAGGGCATTGTTATTTCGTACGGCTAAATATTAGACGACTGGCCTAATTGATCAGTTTGGGATTGAAGAACGAATCATCAGTTTGATTTGTCTGTGTCCTAAGCCCGTCACAATGTCAATGTCACTAAAACGTAGTAGCCTTGGATCGCAGTGCTTAAGCGATCTGCTAGTTAGCTCTCCTACTCGCAAAAAAAAAGGCTAAGAAAAAGGCAATCCTAAATAAACAAGCCTCATATTTGGAAGCACAAATCTTGTCTAAAGCTTGGATTAATTGTACTAGTATGCTTAAAGTAATCGGGGCCCTTGTATCAAGTTAGTTTGTGGTGAAGCTTGCAACTGGTTACGCAATTCTGTCAATTTGTCCTGGGGCAGACCCATTTACATCGCTACTGTATTCAGTTCAATCCCTAAAAAGGTCAAACATGTGCTTGGTTCGACAGTCTTGTCATCAGCTATGGGGATGCCCAAGTCAGCACAAACTATATGAAAAGTTGATAGTGTATGGTTACATGTTGTTTCCCCTGACCTACCGCCAAACAAAAAGTCATCTAAGTGATGAATTATATGAGAATTCTATGCTTTTTGCTAACCAACCAGTGTAAAACGATTGAATAGAGCACAAGATAATTTGGAGCCAAATGACAAACACTTGTCGAAATAATACTTGTTACATTTTATGCCTAGCAAGTCAAAGTCACCTGGGTATATCGACCGTAGGCGAAAAGCACTCTTAAGATCAGTTTTGGCCAGCAATTAATTCTGCCCCAGTGTTTGAATCATTAGGACTGCTTCGTCGATATTTAAGTATTTGACAATGCAAATGTCTGGGTCAATGTGATAATTAAGCGAATTGGAGGTACGACAGGTAGCGAATTAATCCAAAATCACCATCTTGTTTTGGTACAAGACCCACAGGCGATACCAGGAGAGTGGGGAATGGGCCATTTGTAAAAGGACCTGCTACTCTTCCCAAAGAGACTTCCTTAATTAATTTAGCTTCCACCAGTTGGGGGGATTTCCCGAGCAGATTTTAGATTTTTAGATTCCATGAATGTCCTGGGCCCTGAATATTGTAATGAAAAACCAATTTTAAAACCACTTTTAAAAAAGTTGTTGTCTGTCATTTTTGTAAGGGTAAGATTATAATTCAAATGATAATTGATTGTAATTTATTGGTGTGGTGGCAAGGCTATATAAATTGGATTTGCCGTTATTTTTGTCCCATAGGACAGTTGATTTGGGGATGAGTCCCCCCACAATAGATGCACCGGTGTCTAAACTTGCAAGGGTTGTGGGAGTAGGATCCCTTGTTGAATGCCTAACATCAACCATTTGGTTTAACTCCCTGTTTGCCCCGGAGTCTGGCGTTGAGCCTGGCCGACGAAATGCTGATTTCCTTCCAGCTGTGATAGAACTTGCAAACTGTTGGGAGGGGGTTGATTTGGCGAAACATCAATGTAAATCACTCACAATTCATAATCTACAATACCCCAGGATTATGAAGGATGGCGTTCCGTCTTAAGGAGATATTGTTCGTCATACCTAGCCCACCCCGTGTGGCCCACTCTGCTGGCAGCTAAACGCATTTTATGCATGTACTTGAGCATCTCTTGGGCTTTACCAGGAAATTTCTCCAGATAAATGGACATGTATAATAATGAAAGCTGTAGTCCAGGCTTGTATGTTGTGAATAGGTTTTAGATTCTGTTTCTCTATCATGAGTTGGTCATTATATAACTATTTCCCCAGTGATATGTGCATCAGTTCGTACATCCCTATCTTGTTTTAGAAGCAAGGCCAAATCAATAAAAGATCCCGCCCAAATGTTTTCACGCATGGCCCGAGGCACATCCACACCTATAGAGTCATAAATGCTAGTGTCTACTGCTGGGTGGCTGACTTGCACTTGTTCACAAACGCTGAGACCCCTACACACTGACCCGTTTCCTCAATGCCTACTCCCCATCGATTTCCAGCATTAACGAAATTAACGTGAGGGGGTTGCCCCCTATGTGCTATTCAAAATCAATGAGTATACCTGGGTTTACTGGGGGCGTGCTCAGACAGACGTTACGATCCGCTTGTCAAATTCGTCTAAGGATAAGAGCTATGCATGAGGGAGATAATCCTTAATTTTGAAATGAATTTCTAAATTTTATCACAGCAATTAAATATACATCCGTATTTTCAAGCTAGTAACGAGGTACTTAGCTACTGGGATGTAGAGACCCTCGGGGACTAACAAGTCCACCAGCAGAGGCCTCGACCCAGGGGTCATAATATAAAACTTATACGGTACCAATTGTGTTGCACCAGATGCGCATTTCGACAAATAATGTCTCTTCAATGATGCTCAACCGAGATTTGTGAAATCCGAAATAACAATAAACTTGCTAGAGCTAGAAGAATAACCGATTATAGTGTCCACAAGTTTCTAGTCTGCGGAAGCCTGATCTTAATGTGTCCTGGATGGTTTTGCAGTGCATAATTTATTAAATATTTTCCAAGTTTCTATCTATGAAAAATGAAACTTCTCCAAATTGTCTCTGTAATGCTGAAAGAAACCTAAAACTTAGATAAAGTTAGGATTTTTCAAAGATAATTACATACAAATGGAAATTGGCTCAATGGCCGTAAGCGCCGAGTACAGGCCTAAATTTGAAGCTCTTCACCAGTATTGGTGGCGTCTCCATATGAGTGAAAAATTATGGAGAGTCACGTTAAACATGATATAATCAATGAATCAATCAATCCTCCTTTCAAGGGACAGTGCGTGCAAATTAGTGCCCCCTTTCATCAATATATACTGATCAAATCTGCAAATAAAACACTTACATCTATCAAATCGTCCACATTGTAGTGGCAGTTTCAATTTATACGCAATACAGATATAAAAAGAAAGTTCCAGGGTTCATGTTTTTTGCCAACTAATTCAGTTTTCATTATGTATATAGAACATGTGTCTCCCGCTAGTTGTCGTATTCAGCATTTCCACAGTTGGCAATTCAAAAAGTGTAGTTACTGTTCATTCCGCGTTTTTCACTTCGATTTGAAACCTGTTTTGGACTATTAGTAACTATCGTACCACATGTAAATGTAATCCATGTCTGAATTGACGTCTATACGTTTACATTTATTATCTTAAGTTAAGATTAGTCCCGGGGTATATAATAGTTCCACAAATTATTCATATTGTATATGCATTGGGATAAGATATAGGTACTGCTATTCATAATTATGATATAAATACTGCAATATATTGATGTTTTACCGTGAAATGGTATGTCTTTTAAAAGTTATAAGTGTTCTGAATTTTCTGCACTTCAGCCTTGTCTTGACATGGATGGTTGAATATCAGTATGTTCCTTTTATGGAGAAGGTCTGGCTTTTATATTGTAACAGGAAAAAATGTAACGGACCAGAACGGAACTCGAACCTGGTGTCCCCTAATCTCCAGTCGGGTCAACTGAGCATCTTTCACCGGCGGATGAGCCCATCTAACCGCCACATTCCTCCCTCCTTGAATATATCTATGCCTTGATGGTACCAATCCTTTTCTTAATTCTTTTAAAAGTTATAAGTGTTCTGAATTTTCTGCACTTCAGTCTTGTCTTGACATGGATGGTTGAATATCATTATGTTCCTTTTATGGAGAAGGTCTGGCTTTTATATTGTAACAGGAAAAAATGTAACGGACCAGAACGGAACTCGAACCTGGTGTCCCCTAATCTCCAGTCGGGTCAACTGAGCAATCTTTCACCGGCGGATGAGCCCATCTAACCGCCACATTCCTCCCTCCTTGAATATATCTATGCCTTGATATGGTACCAATCCTTTTCTTAATTCCTCGTAGGTACCTTGATGTGTCCGTTCCAAGGGCTGGTCACGACATTAAATGTAACCGGAAGGGAGAAAATGCAACGGACCAGACCGAAACACGAAACCAGACCCTCTGAATCTGCAGTCAAGTTCTCTTCCAAATGACCTATCTGGCCACACTGCTCTAAAATCATGTGTTCGGGTCAGGTTGCAATCATCACTAATTACATGATAAACCACACCCTCCATTCATTTGCTTGTAAAAAAAAAAATTAACACTAGATACGTCTACCCACTCAGTTCCCCCTTGTATTTACCACAGCTACAGCTTAAGTACTCTGTATGTGTACATATGTGGCTATAGTAATGTTTATATGATAAAAAATATCACAAAGTCAATAGGGTATACTCGACTAGTTCTTTAATCTTTCAGGAGTATATGAATATTGGTTAGTTACACGTGTACATCGTAATTGTAAAATGATATCGAAACGCGGCAATGCATTGTTACCCTTTCATAGATTTCATTATGATGTGAAAATATAAAGTCCTTAATACAATTTGGGAAAATTGCAGTATTACATAAATGCGGGGGAAAGTAAGAATTCATACTTTGTAAAACTAAATTATGTAGCATTAAATTGATGTTTATATCATTGAATAAACAGTTTTTCTTTGGTCTCCCATTCTTTTTCTGTTGTGTCTTTGTAGAATTTATGAATTGGAAAAACAATAAAACTTGGATTAATATTTTTGGCGCAATTTCTAGCATGTCAACTTACATGGGTACACTAGTTTTTTATATTCTCGGATCTGTTGTCGGTGAGCGGTGTTCTAAGGTTTCTCCTGTCTGGCTGATGTAATTCTCGCCGCATCCGGTGCAGGTAATTATACAGATCAAGTTGGAACTAAAACACGTCATTAACGTTTTGATATGTTTCGCACATTTAACTCCTTTTATCAAATGTATGTTAAAAAGCAGGGCAAAATTATTAACACGAAATTCGGTAACGATGTTAAGATCAATCTGCAGTGCATTTAGTAGATTGCAGACAAATCACTCTATTTTTTTCAAATCTTCAGAATATAAACAATTCGTGCTCCAAATTCCAGAATTCTTTATCCTTAGACGTACATGTATTTGACTCCACTTTTTTGGCACTCTGTTTTTCCCTATAATAGCTCTAGCAAGTTTATTGTTATTTCAGACTTCAAACATTTCGGTTGAGCATCACTGAAGAGACATTATTTGTCGAAATGCGCATCTGGTGCATCAAAATTGGTATCGTATAAGTTTTACATTATGATCCCTGGGTCGAGGCCTCTGCTGGTGGACTGTTAGTCCCCGAGGGTCTCTACAGCCCAGTAGCTAAGTACTTCGTTACTAGCTTGATAATACGGATATATATTTAATTGCTGTGATAAAATTTAGAAATTCATTTCAAAATGGAGGATTATCTCCCTCATGCATAGCTCTTATCCTTAGACGTACATGTATTTGACTCCACTTTTTTGGCACTCTGTTTTTCCCTATAATAGCTCTAGCAAGTTTATTGTTATTTCGGATTTCAAACATTTCGGTTGAGCATCACTGAAGAAACATTAATTGTCGAAATGCACATCTGGTGTATCAAAATTGGTACCGTATAAGTTTTACATGGGAACATGTATATTAAATGTTATTGAATTTCTGGAACATTGGTGCCATGCAAATCAATCGTGTTATATTGCAATATTTTGTTCTTGTGTGTGTAACATTGTTAATCACGTCAATATATTTGTTTCATATTCATTTCGATTTCGCTGTTTCAATGCGAACAAATTGTGATTAAAATTTGATTTACTCTTCTGTTTCTTTGATATCCTTTGACATCATTTAGAAGAAATTTGGACTCTGACCTCGACAAGGAAGTTTATTGCAATTATTGTTGGAAATAAATACATGTTACAGTCCACAATAAAGTAACTGTGGTCGTTCAGTAAAATGCACAGGACAAGCAATTGTCTGATCTTTCTGACCAGTAAAATAACGACTTTTTCAAACAAACTATGTAGAAAACGTACTGAATTGCAATTTTTCTTTAACAATTTGATTTAGGGGAAAAAATTATGCAGTTTCAAACTTTTTACGGGAAAGTTATCTACGAACATTCACTACCAAAACCATCCTCATTTGCAGATTGATTGATTGATGTTTTCCGCCACACTCAACAATTTTTCAGTTATATGATGGCGCCCAGTTTTTATTGGTGGGAGAGAGAACCCAAATACAATGTACCTGGGAAGAGATCACCGACCTTCCGAAAGTAAACTGGGAAACTTTCTCACTTACCGGCGCGAGCGGGATTCGAACCCGCGCCGACAAAGGTGAGAAGGCGTGTGATTTTGAGCACGATGCTCTAACCACTCGGCCAAAGGAGACGTTATATGCTTTTGCAAAATAATCTTTATCATGTGCTTTGATACTAATAAAAGTGTTTTGCTTTCTAATATTTCCTATCACCCTTGGTGTGAGACGGATACATGTTTATGAATGCTAATCGTGTTTTATAGGACAGGAGAGGTTGTTTATCCTGAATTAAGGTGGAATAATCAGGTTTCAAACACAAATAATTGCACAGTTACAAACCAAACAAGCTACTCTCAATTACTTTTGAAGAAATTTTAGGAATTATTCATTGTTTGCTTTAAAACGCAAACATTGCATCTTCTGTCCAGACACGGCTAGGAATAGTTTTCCTTTATTCGCCATCACCGCCGCTATTGCACTGTATTGTTTGCTATATGAGTGTTTGTATACTTGATATGTAATAAACATTTTTTTCTGTACATATTTTGGAGCATACTAAACAATAGATGTTTATCGTTTCATCTCACTATCTTTTGGCTATTTTATATCTATTTGACCGGTCACGATAGGTCAGTGGTTAGAGCGATCACCTCGACACTGAGATGTCGTTGGTTCGATACCCACTCGTGACAGGACCGCGTCAAACCTAAAATGAAAATAAACGTATTGATTGTACCTTCCCGAACCCTGGGTATCTAAAGTGAAAATCCTCGTTCTTAAAGTGACGTTCTGTCCCGCTTCTCTGGAGGCGATGGGAAGTTTGATAGCCCTTTCTGCTACCGTCCCGAACGCTAATCATAGGTCTTTTGTGATATTTTACGAATTTCACCACCGTATACATGAAATCCTCTCAATCAAACAACTGCAATAGACATATGAGTGATGTGTTTATTTAAAAAAAAAAAAGAACAGAAATAATCTAATTTGTCGTTAATGACATCAAAATATACAACTATTGATATCTTGTTTCATGCAATTATTCTTGCTATTCATTTCGCAAATTCTATGGTCGTTATAGCGATCTAGTTTGCAAATATAACCTGCTATTTGGTTAAATGATGTCTTACGTGTTTCATGAAAGGTGAAGATAACGAACAGTGATCAATCCCTTAACTCCTATAAGCAATACAAAATAGAGAGTTGGCAAACACGGAAACTGGATATACCAGAGGTGGGATCAGGTGTCTAGGAGGAGTAAGCATCCCCCGTCGACCGGTTACACCCACCGTGAAAAATTAGAACTATACAAAAAACTACAAATGGGACACCAAAGACACATCACCCAAGAATTAGGTCAAATTACTGTGATGACTGATGAGGTGTTTATCGGTATTTGTCAGACAACCAATCATTGCAACGACACCACCCCAATGTGTTTCCGACGCAAAGATGACGTTATTCCCAGGTAAGTCAAGGTTAACCCATTATCACTCAGATGGACGTCGGCGTGTTTTCTTACGTTCATAAATTGTGATAGGTACTAAGGAGTCAAAATGACTTTAAAGATAAACAGATTCAACTAGTTTTGTTTTATTCCCCCAGTGCACTGGCGTATCATGGATCGTTGTTAGTGAATTGAATTTCATTTGTCGCGCACCTATGAAAGATTTGGAAATCATCTACAAAGTATCACTTCTTGAAGTATCTAACAATTCATTTTAAATACATGTACACCAATTTAAGATAACAAACAGTGATCAGTCGTATAACTCCTGGAAGCAATACAAAATAGAGAGTTGGACAAACATGGATCCCTGGATATACCAGAGGTGGGATCGGGTGCCTAGGAGGAGTAAGCACCCCCTGTCGACCGGTTACACCCACCGTGAACCCGACATCTTGATCAGATAAACGGCGTTATGCGTAGTCAAAATCAGTGTGCCAAGAACGGCCTTAATATCGGTATAAAACACATCAGACAGTACAGTTAATTTTCATACACATTATTAATGAGGAACTCGATCAGCATCTTTTTTATGTCAACTTGAAATGAAGTAAGAAACTCTTCGTTTGTAACGTATGAGTTTTCAACAAGCAAGAATTTCAATTTTCTTGATATGATCTTTTTACTATAGTCTTTTTAAACGCTATTCTGATTCTACGCAAAAGTACTGTGAAGTTGACATAAAAAAGATGCTGGAGTTCCTCATTAATGTGTATGTAGTTTAAAACATGCAATCACAACCTGGACCATTTTTGTCAGGGATAGTAGCTATCATGCTAATACTTTTGATATTGACTTCGCCGAATTCATGAAAACAGAATTTCCAAACACTTTTATGTTCTTCTATAGGAAATGAGATCCTACGAGATTAACCTCCATCCTGCTCCGAATCCTATATCAGAAGCAATTTCTTTTTTTATGATGAAAGGTGAATATGACGAACAGTGATCAATCTGACAACACCTATAAGCAATACAAAATAGATTTCGGCAAACATGTACCCCTGGATATAGGGGGGGGGGGGGGGGGGGGTCAGGTACCTAGGACGAGTGGGCATCCCCTAAGCGAAATTATCCTTATCTCTAGTTATGTTCCCCAAACGAAGTTTGGGAACACATTGGTGTTATTTTGTTTCTTACTATTATTATTATTCCTTCCTTCTTTTTGTGACTTTTTTGTCCAGGAGTGTTCTCAGAAACTACTCAAGGGATCAAGATGAAACCCTTTTTAGGATGATAGTATAGCATATGAAGATGTGCAGAACGAATGTCATTTTGTCTGAAAATGTTGCCTATTAACAATGATAGCTTTCATTCATATGTCGATTTGATATATCCCTGTGAGCTCGAAATAAAGGACACCACAGAGTCGTCCACTTCTGCTTCATACTTAGATATTTTATTGAAAGTAGACATTAACGGCAAACTGACAACTCAACTGTATGACAAACGGGATGATTTCAGCTTCTCCATCGTCAACTTCCCATATTTGTGTAGCAATATTCCATTATCACCTGCATATGGTGTTTATATATCTCAACTGATTCGATATGCAAGAGCTTGTTCTGGGTATAGTCAGTTTTTAAATCGAGGTAAGCTACTGACAAACAAGTTGATGGTACAGGGATTTCAACAGTCTCGATTGAAGTCAGCATTTCGCAAATTCTATGGTCGTTATAACGATCTAGTTCGTCAATACAACCTCGCATTGGGTCAAATGCTGTCTGACGTGTTTCATACCGATTGTTAAGCCGTTCTCGGCACACTGATTTTGACTGCGGATAACTCCGTTTACCTGATCAGGATATAGGGCTCACGGCGGGTGTGACCGGTCAACAGGGGATGCTTACTCCTCCTAGGCACCTGATCCCACCTCTGGTGTGTCCAGGGGTCCGTGTTTGTCCAACTATCTATTTTGTATTGCTTGTAGGAGTTATGTGATTGATCGCTGTTCGTTATCTTCACCTTGCATGCATGTGCATTGGAGTTTTTGTTTACAAACTTTGGAATGCGTCTAACATTTTTCTTTTTCAATGAAATCGTTTGATATTTATATCGTAGGTATAATTTGGGACCCTTAACTGTTTAGCAGGGTCAATTTTGCACGTGAACGCACTTGTGCTTTGATTTGATTGGAAAATACAAACACGTCTATAACTTTCACGTTGATAAAGGAAATCTAATGATATTTACAGGATAGGTAGAAAAGCAAAATATCTACAAATCAATCTAATAAAAATTGCAAACGCTCATGCATGTTCATTTCTTTAGATGACCATACCTTTTTCAAAGAATCTTTTAAAATTTAGGATATAAATCTTGATATTCTTAACTGAAATCTATCGTCAAAATTACTTTCCAGTATGTGCATGATTGGACGATTTTCAAATCGCCACAACTTATGAATGATGGAAACAATATGACATTTATATTGTAAGTATATCGATCAAATGTCTATTGAATGAAATCAATATTGATGCTGTGTCATACTCACGTGCGCGTATATGGACGTGCATAGCTTTTCTTTCATTTTATGGGTACTAAATGGCCATAACTTTCAACTTAAAGACTCAAATGAATTCAATTTTATCCTGTAGATCTATGATATAAATGTCGATCGAATTGTGTCAAAAACATTCCATTATCAAAATTGCTTGCGCGTGAATGCGCGTGCATTGATATTTTTTATGTCTAAATTCAAGTATTGGTCTATAACTTTTAAATTGCAATGAATAGTTTTGATATTTAGGTTGCAGATATGTTTTGGACCTCTCCATTTATTGATAGTATCAAAATCACATCCCCGCACGCGCATGCACTTAATTCTGATTGGACGATTTTGAAATCATCATAACTTTCTTATAAATGAAGCAATCAATATCAAATTCATGGCGAGTTCAAATGTCTATTGAATAACATCAACAACAAGATGTGTTTATGAAACACAAATGCCCCCGATAATGGCCAATTCCAAAGATGGCCAAGGTCACAAGGGCAAATATCTTGGTACCAGTAGAAAAATCTTGTCAAAAGAAATGCTCATGTATAATATGAAAGCTCTAATATTTACCATTTAGAAGTTATGACCAATGTAAAAAAAAATTAAATTAATAAAGTAAGTTAAATGTCAGGGTCAAAAGGTTTAATACCAACGGAAAGGTCTTGTCACAAGGAACACGCATGTGAAATATCAAAGCTCTATCACTTATTGTTCAAAAGTTATTAGCAAGGTTAAAGTTTTCAGAAAGTAGGTCAAACTCCAAGGTCAAGGGGTCAGAAATGTTGGTACCCACGGAACGGTCTTGTCACAAGAAATACTCATGTGAAATATCAAAGCTCTATCACTTCCTGTTCAAAAGTTATTAGCAAGGTTAAAGTTTCAGACAGAATGACAGACAGGACAAAAACAATATGCCCCCCGATCTTCGATCTCGGGGGGCATAAAAATACTGTGTCGTACTCACGAGCGTTTGTATGCATGTGCATTGATTTTGGTCGTCGTACTTTTAAGTTGCTGTTAATTTCTCGTTTTTCATTGAACTGTTGTGAAATTTCACTTGTAGTCATATAATTAGACTTGTAATGTATCTATATTGTCAAATTCCTCACCAGCGTGTGTATGCATGTACATGCACAGAATTCTCAGCTGTCTATAACAGATTTGTTTTAGCATGAAACGGAATGAACGTTATAAAATAATTATATCTTCAAACGCTTCACAGATTGATATGGTTAGAACCACTTGTTCTGAAACAAATGACACCACTTGCTAAATGGGGGGAATGTTTGGGGGAACATCTGTAACGGTCCCCGTTACAATTAGTACTAGTTTTTAATTGGAATTTCTTCGCGCGCTCTCTCTCTCTCGTCATATTCCGCATGTCTATTCTTCACGATACAATTTGCTCGATAAAATGACACACAATGCCCATTGATATTTTGTTTATTATATGTAGAACCCATATTTTTGCAATCATTCTTTATCACGTAATGTGGAAGAATGTTAGACTGACTACAAAGTTATATTACACCAACCTAATGAAAACAAAATTCGTTAGAATCTACTTTATTTCTTTCTCAAACAAGTCTCAAAAATATTTCATGTTATTTATTGCTGTGATAAAATATAGAAATGAATTTCAAAATTAAGGATTATCTCCCTCACGCATAGCTCTTATCCTTCGACGAATTTGGCTCTACTTTTTAGCACTCTGTTTTTCCCTAAAATGGTTCTTTAGAAGGTTTTTTTAAAAAAAGATTTTCCCTATATATTTGTATGTAAAACTTTGATTCCCTATTGTGGTCCCATCCTACCCCCGGGGACCATGATTTTTACAAACTTGAATCTGCACCATGTCAGCAAGCTTTCATGAAAATGTAAACTTCTTTGGCCCAATGGTTCTTGAGAAGATTTTGTTCTACATATTAGTATGTATGCTTTCATGCAAATTTCTACTTTCCTGACCCAGTGGCTTTTGAGAAGATCTATTTAAAGATTTTCCCTTTATATTTGCAAGTAAAACTCAGCTCTTCTGGTCCAGTGGTTATCGAGAAGATTTCTAAATGACCCCACCCTATTATTGCATTTTTGTGATTATCTCATATTTGAAGGGGGCATGACCCTTCATTTTAACAAACTTGACAGTCCTTCATTCAAGGATGCTTTTTACCAAGTTTGGTTGAAATTGGCCAACTGGTTCTGGAGAAGTTGAAAATGTAAAAAGTTTACAGACAGACAACAGGCACCTCAAGTGAGGTAAAAACTAAATAGGGACATGGGCCACAATGCTCACCTGAGTCACATTGACAATGTTCTTCTTCAAACGAAAATGCTAAAAGATTTTCATCTTCATCCCCACAAGAAATTGACCCCTTTATTATGACCTCTATCCTAGCAATTTTTAGACCACATGGGGTCATGACTTAACCAAAAGGAGATTCACATAACAAAGGGATTTTTAAATACATGTAACACCAACCTATTTTTTACCTTTTTAAAATCATCTCGTGGAAGAGAAGATTACCCTTCGTTGAAGGGAACTTAGACAGTAAGGTAACTTGAATTGCCTTTACCCAAGAATACTCTGTGCCAAGTTTGGATGAAATTGGCCTTGTGGTTTTGGAGAAGAGAAAATTGTGAAAAGTTTACAACAGTGGTCGCCGCCGCCAGACAACTTTCGACCAGCTAAGTTCACTTGAGCTAGCCTTTCACTCTGGTCAGCTACAAACTTGAATCAACATAACTTGGGAATGTTTGCTTATCAATGATTTAATGTAGCCCTGCTACTCTTGAAATGATTTTTTAAATAAATTTCTTGCATATATTCCCTTATTCTAGCCCCACCCTAAGGCCATGATTTGATCAAATATGAATCTACACAATAAACAAGTCACCAACATTTTTTCAGGCATAAAAAAGATTTCATTTTCATTTATTTTCAATCTGACACAAATATTTCAGTGTTAACAATTTGAATTTTGTCCAAGTTGATCAATTTTGTATGGTCAACATTGCAAATTTGCATATTAAAAAATTCAAGATAGTTCATAATAGTTCTTCTTTGCTGTCACTTTCTTCTACTCAAGTCTTAAATCAACAGCAAATGTATATAATGTGTGTCACTCTACAGCAATATTCACTGCAGTGTAGTCCCCTACTATAGTGCAGTTCCCAGTATGTGCCTGCGATATTCACTGTAGTGTGACCGTGTCATGTCTGTTGTTTGCCTGCGATATTCACTGTAGTGTGACCGTGTCATGTCTGTTGTTTGCCTATGATATTCACTGTAGTGTGACCGTGTCATGTCTGTTGTTTGGCTGCGATATTCACTGTAGTGTGACTGTGTCATGTCTGTTGTTTGCCTATGATAATCACTGTAGTGTGACCGTGTCGTGTCTGTTGTTTGGCTGCGATATTCACTGTAGTGTGACTGTGTCATGTCTGTTGTTTGCCTATGATATTCACTGTAGTGTGACCGTGTCATGTCTGTTGTTTGCCTATGATATTCACTGTAGTGTGACCGTGTCATGTCTGTTGTTTGGTTGCGATATTCACTGTAGTGTGACCGTGTCATGTCTGTTGTTTGCCTATGATATTCACTGTAGTGTGACCGTGTCATGTCTGTTATTTGGATGCGATATTCACTGTAGTGTGACTGTGTCATGTCTGTTGTTTGGCTACGATTCACTGTAGTGTGACCGTGTCATGTCTGTTGTTTGCCTGCGATATTCACTGTAGTGTGACCGTGTCATGTCTGTTGTTTGGCAGGCTCGATGTAATACAGGTGTACGTGAGCGTCCCCTCCCACAGCTAGCACCGGTAACTGAGCATGCCAACTCATCCCATAGGACACTTTTAGTGAAGTACTCAGGGGAATCTGAAATTAGTAAAAATATTACTTCTTATACAGACCCCTCATCCATTTGTGATCTGATTATCATTGCCTTTCTATCTACACATTACGCTACATGTGGCCGTAAACAACAACACATGATGTCATAGTTTACTGTTACATAAATATGCAATGATAATGAGAACCATTTGGAGGATTTATGCATTAAGGCCAACAACAATGGTGCAACGTTTCAAGCGGATGTTATTTTTCCTATTGAGATTGATGAATTCAGACTAATGTTTATCCATGTACACAATGTGGCCTTGGAATTTAGGTAATTATTTTTCAAACACGGCCTTTGATTGGCTATATGGTTTCTTTCTACTATGCAAGTCAATTAAAAAGATTGATAACAGGATTCGGTGGAGATAAACATAGTCTAAGATACTCTGTGCAAGAATGTTGTTACAGACTGATATTTGTGACGTCCATCGATGATAATACACATTAGTGACCTTTCACTTTCGCATATTCGAAATGTGGTGCACCAGGTATATCCTGGAAGTAATTCTTGCTAAATACATAAAAGAACAAATCAACATTCACAAACTAAAGCGTTCCCGATCTCACCTGATGATGTCTGGTATTGAACACTTTGACCTGTCTCCCTGGGCGACCAGACGTGGCCAGTAAGTTGGACTGGCTCTTGCACCACTTAATGTCTCGAACACCATCTGTGTGGGCCTGCCTTCTCTCTAACGGTTGACTGAAAGTAATAGTGGAGAAATGCCTATTTATATGCATTAAATGTAATGCATTAATTCATTTTTATAGCTACCCCTCATATCCTGTCTCCATCAAATTAAATATTGCTGCCCTTTGAGATGCCCCCTTGTCACTCACACACATAATGGTAATGGCAACATAATCTTAAGAATGTAGAGCTATGGAATACTTACCTTCGTTCCAGTTACTGTATTCAGCGAAGTGATAATATTAACCTTCAATGTTATCCCTCTTTGGCGGTCATCTTACCTTGACCTAGATAGTTGGAACACCAGCCATTCAGTGCCAGCTACTGCCCCTATGATGTCCTCATTTGCCCGACACCAGTCTATCCCCATCAGAGGTGAGATTCCACAATCACAAGAACTAATCTGATGCTGAAGGTCAAGGCTGAAAATCTTAATTACCCCATTCTTTTGAGCCACCACAACCTGTCAGTAAAAAATGCATGTACACTGAATATAATAATTTTTGAAACATGTCATGGATGGATGATACATCAATAAAATTGAACCGAAGCACTCACGATATGAGTATAAATATGTTTACTTCTGTGTAAAAATATATATCAGAATTCAGATGGCAGACTGCCACCGACAGTTGATTTATTTGTAAATCAAATTACTGAAAGTATCAAAAAGTGCAAAGAAATATGGTTTTACAATGGCAATGTTAACAAGGTGTAAAACTAGCATTTCTTTTCATAGCATTTATGAATATGCAATTCCTCACCAACTAGATAAAATTTCAAAGAAGAAATGGATACCAGGTCATGTATAATTATGCACACTTAGTCTTTTCTGTTTTCTGTAATGTTGAGTCTTATTGGCTATGGATATATACTGGACAGCTATATGATTAATGGCAATGACTTCAAGACTGAATTGACATTTAACCCGTAAAGCACCAGACTAAATTAGTCCAAGTCTATGTAAGATCTCATCGGGGGATTACAGACTAGTGGTGTCAGCTCAGACGACAGTTACCACACCAACAAAAGTAGAAACCTGCCCAGTCACAATAAAGCACTGCAGATAATCAAACTTGTTGAGACAAAATAAATGTCTGATGTGTGGAGTGGAGTATAAACTTATTTTGAATGATTTGCATGATTTGCAGTGGTAGAAACCTGACAGTCATGCCAGCAAGACAGGTCACAACTGGTAAAAACAGTCGCTCACAGTCCAAATACCTGAATATTTTTCTGCTGTTAGCACCAACATGTTTCTTAAAAGATAAAAATCAGGGCCATTACTCTCTAAAAATTAGGTCAAATATCAGACCCATTTCTAATTACAAAAAGTCATCTATTTTCCCAAATTTATTACAAAATTTCCCTAATGCATTATTTCATAAATTGAAAATGTATTGGACAATGTAAACTGGTGGAGAAAATATTGATAAATAGTCAAAAACTAAATAAAGATACATGAAAATATAATTGTATTGTTATTCTTATGTTTTAAACTTTATTTTGATGGAAAAGACACTCAATTTTCCCAATTTATCAATAATTAGCGATTTTCCCAATTAAAGGGAATCTAGTCCTGACGTACCAAGACATGCTGTGACAACCCTGAAAATGTGATTGCACAATGCTAATTCACTTAAACCATATCATTGCTGCACTAAAGTGAAAACAGCATAACTGTAGGGTGGCCCATCAAGTATACAACTGGGGCAAAACCTGAAGCATTAGCTGTAGGGTGTCCCATCACAACTGGGGCAAAACCTGAAGTTTCCCATCACAACTGGGGCAAAACCTGAAGCATATAGCTGTAGGGTGTCCCATCACTACTAGGGCAAAACCTGAAGCATTAGCTTTAGGGTGTCCCATCACAACTGGAGCAAAACCTGAAGTTTCCCATCACAACTGGGGCAAAACCTGAAAGTTTCCCATCACAACTGGGGCAAAACCTGAAGTTTTCCATCATAACTGGGGCAAAACCTGAAGCATAGCTGTAAGGTGTCCTATCAAATATACCACTGGGGCAAAATCCAAAACATAATGCTAAAATAAATATACTTTTTGATCAGACTAGAATGTAATGAGAACTATGAGCAGGATGGCTAAGAGAATGAAAGATTACTGGAGGAAGATGATTAAACAGAGTAATTATCTAGTTAATAAAACATATCTACTAATGTGATTAAAACTTCGGACTGGTTTACTTTGCCTTCTGGTTAATACGAAAGTCTTAGCCTTTTAATAATATTTTCCACAACTCTGGATTTTGTTGAAATGATGAATTTCCACTACAACATTTTTTCTCCCAAAATATTGAAGATATTGTATTGAATCAAGGCAGCTGTATCATATATATAAATGCAGATGAAACACAACTCGCTCTTGCTCTAAAAAGTACATGCCAGGTAATCGTATACGTTTTATATTTTTCTTTGTCTTCATGACACAGTGCTCTAACTTCATGATACGGCAAAAGTTTTAAAATTTTATTTCCATTCACAACTTCTTACAGATGTTCAAAATATTAGTAACAAGAGAGCCACATCGCTCACCTTGGCCCATATTTAAAGATTTACATATTCAAATGTAAAACTTTGGTCCCTCTTGTGGCCCAAACCTACCCCTGGGAGCCATGATTTTTACAAACTTGAATCTGCACTATGTCAGGAAGCTTTCATGTAAATGTAAACTTCTTTGGCCCAACGGTTCTTGAGAAGAAGATTCTTTAAAAGATTTTATCCCTATATACATCTGTACATGTATTTCTATGTAAAACTTTGATCTCGGGGGGCCATGATTTTAACAAACTTGAATCTGCACAATGTCTGGAAGCTTTCATGAAAATGTAAACTTTTCTGGCCCAAGGATTCTTTATAAGATTTTGATCCCCTATTGTGGTCCCATCCTACACCCAGGGGTTATGATTTTAATAAATTTGAATCTTCACTATGTCAGGAAGCTTTCATGTAAATTTCAGCTCTTCTGGCCCAGTGGTTCTTGAGAAGAAGATCTTTAAATGACCCAACCCTATTTTTGTATTTTTGTGATTATCTGCCCTTTGAAGGGGACCTTCATTTGAACAAACTTGAAAGCCCTTCATCCAAGGATGCTTTGTGCCAAGTTTGGTTAAAATTGGTGCGGTGGTTCTGGAGAAGATGAATATGTGAAAAGTTTACGCCGACAATGACAGACAAAAAAATTTAATCAGAAAAACTCACTTGAGCTGTGAGCTAAAAATGTTTGTATATCCAGTATACCTCACGCAGATGTAAATATCAACCAAATTTGTAATCACATCATGCAAGAGCTTTGCTGATTTTTCACTCCCATACTTGTTTTACTAACAAAAATGGAATTCACCTTCCCTGACTCTTTTTCATGGATGCAGACTGACATCCCTGGAGCGCTGAGCTGGAAGCAGGCCTGCTGAGAGCCATCATTTCCCCACAGTCGACATGTGTAATCATCCCCTGTTGAGGCCAGTATATCTCCATTTTCTGGATTATAGGTCAGTGAATTTATAAAGTCAGTGTGACCCTCCAAAACCTAAAATTTAAAAAGTTGTATTAGAATATTCCTACGAGACTGATAACAGAATGTACAGGCATCATTATATTACTGTAGCTTCTGACACTCGGAAAAAACTATAACAAGATGCCTTAAGGTAGCTCACTACACTAAAGCTTATACTCTTTATAACACCACGTCACAAGATGGCGATCTAAATGTTTTGTGAAATTATTTGTATCAAACAATTTGTTTGTCTATCACCGTAGCTCAGTGAACTGCAGATCTTGAGTTCAAATCAGCCATAGTGTTTTGTTCATATGTGTTGAAAGAATTTTTTTGAAAATCAAGTTTTTAAACAATTCTGCATATTTTCTGCCTTTTTTTGGCATATACACTAATTATATATTATCATATCTTTATGATTAAATCAATTTGTACTGATTTCAGGGTGTAGTGAGCCAACTTAAGGCCTTATCGGTCACCTGAGTATTAGTTAAAAGTATCACTAATCCAATGGGCTATGAAATCAAGAAAAAAAATTCTTGTTCTTGTTTCCTGTTCTGCTTATCTACCTAATGACAGCTAATTTCAGCTACTTTACAATTCCAGAAAAGATAACTATTACCTCAGATATGCAATAAATTGTTAGTGGTATTCTATTTTAGCGACCTCATCACTCTCGCTAATGCCAAAATTAAATCCTCAATAAAAATTCTGCTTAATAGCCGGTATCTAAACTAATTTCCAGTACTCAGCAATAGTATAAAACAAGATGTATTCTTAAAACTTTTTTTTTTATTTTTTAACAATCTGTAAATATTTCATGGTATAAGTTTTTTAAAACTTAAATTCCCCCCAAAATGACTACACTGATGAAAGACTTTACACAATATATGTAACATTAACACAATCATATGATTAATTTGGACCTGTCATAGAGTCAAAACCCTGGGGCTGCAAAATTCATAATTTTTATATAAGCTTTTGAATATGCATGACATTTTTATACTCTATCAACAAACTTAAAAGAAGTCTTTCAAATGATAAATATAATCACTATGATAATTTTGACCCAACCCCGATACCAAAACCCCTATCCCTGGGATCATCAAATTTATAATTTTGGTGAAGGACTATCCACTGCTTCTAAATATCCATTTAGTTTCACTTTAGAATCAATAGCATTAAAGAAGATGTTATTTAAATGTTTTACACATATACAATACCAAGTTTGGCCAGACCCTGGAGTCAGAATTTCTACCAAGGGGGTCATGAAATATTAAAGGCCTTCTGTTCTAAATGACTATGCATTTACTTTTCCTTAAAGATATGCGGTTGTAGAAAAGAAGATTTTTTAAAAATTGGTCATGCAGGGTTCGAAATTAACTTTTTTAAGAACTAGTCCATACGGACTAGTCACTATTGATGTTCACTAGTCCGCAAAGCATTTCACTAGTCCGTCCAGTATATCATATTAAATGATCTTCATTTTATTCAATAGTATTTAATGAAACCAAACACATCACAGTTGCAAGCAATTCAGTTTCTGACACATACAGGAGACCACCATACTTTATTTTGCATTCAAGATCTTCAGAAGCATACAGTAACCTCCGAGTTAATCCTTTTATAAACGTCCAAAAGTGCGTTCGATATCAATGTTCCCGTTGTTTTCATGCTCAGTTCTCAGAGTCACAGGAGATGGAAATTTTATCAATAAAGTCAATAAAATTCACTCGATTGACCAAGCCATGAGCTATAGTGTTATGAACTCCTGTGTTAGAGTCGCAAATGGCGAGAACATGTGCACACAAACGTGCTTGTTCTTAGATCACAATACTTGCAGTTCTTGCACCTCGAACCCGTTCTCGTGATGCGTACTCGGAGTTCGGAATCGGCTAGAATTTGTGCTTGTTCGAAAAACAGCGGTCTCGAACGCACTCCATGTGTTTGGAAGATCAGGATGTCATAGTCACGCAAACACTTAACCATGCAGGTAATCAACCATGAGTTCAAACATTTAAGAGACTCGAACAAATCTTGCTTAAATCTTAACCAATTTAAAGACCCCAAAAAAACAACGTACGGTTGCTCCACGGATCACTGAATGTGGGTGGAGCTTATCCACGGTCAATGTTATTTACCTGGAATTTACCTGGCCAAAAGATCGGTTGTTGTGTATATTTTTATGATATACACAGGAAATTTCTCAGGTTATTACAAATTATGCTTAGTGTCTTGATTTGTGCACAAAAAAAAATAATTAAAATTTCTACTTACATGCATACCGCATTTCTATTTCCCGTAAACCTTCAAACTTGGTCATATTTAAGTATTGCAAATGACAGGTTTAGCCCATTTCTAAACCTTTGCTTTTTAAAACTTCTAATTAAATTGTTATATATCGTATATAAATAATTTCCTAAATATAATATTACCCGGCGTTTCCGGGCACTTCCTGGTGTCCTGGGAGTTCGCGGTGTCGTGGGTGTAGTAGGTAAAATATCCATGTTTCGAGAGAATGAATAAATCCAAGTAGATTTGTGTACATGTACAACCAAATGAAGAATGATCAAGATACCCCTCAATATGGGCCGTCTGTAGGGTTTCTGTGGCTGTAGCGTTTGCGTAACAGGGCTTGAAGCTAACTTTTTATGTCACTAGTCCAGTCGGACTGATGGGGTATAATTTCAACCAGTCCGCAGAAAATTTTACCAGTCCAACAGTTTTCCAGAAATATCAAACATATTTCGTTAATGTTATTAAAGTAAAATTAAACTCAATATGCCTCAGTCAGACAATATTGTAACACTTAAATGTGGGATTTATATTTACAAATCAGATTCATCTGATATCTACAGATCGAAGCATGCCAAATGTGTGTATAAAATTTCATAAGTATATTTTCCAAAATGATGCTTTAGAAAATTAACCAGTCCCATCAGACTGACTAAAACAAATATCAGTCAGTCCGCCATACTTTTAACCAGTCACAGACTGACGGGAATATGTTAATTTCGAGCCCTGCGTAATGGTGGTATCCCAAACAGAAGCTGACACGAAGTCTACCCCCCCCCCCCCCTCCTCTCTCTCTTTCTTTAGGGTTTCTGTTTGTGTAACGATGGTATCCCAAACAGAAGCTGACACATAGCTAGTCTAACCCCCCCTTCTCTCTCTCCCTTACTCTCAATAATTGACTAAATGAGTAATTATTGTCATACGTATGCAACACTATTGTCATGCCATATTATTTCATCTTTATTATTGCTACAGTTTTACACATTTCTCTCTCTCTCTTTATAAATATAAAACCGTGATAAATTATAAATAGCTCAATAACTCTCTCTCTCTCTTTATCTTTATAAATATAAAACCGGGATAAATTATAGATAGAAATATCTCAATAACTCTCTCTCTCTCTCTATAAATATAAAGCCGTGATAAATTATAAATAGAAATATCTCAGTAACTCTCTCTCTCTCTCTAAATATAAAGCATGATAAATTATAAATAGAAATATCTCAATAACTTATTTATGCTTTTTTACTATTGTTTGATTTCTGATTGTGTAATTTATAATCCATGTGGTATCTCAAACAGAAGCATTTTTTTAACTACTGTAACAGTTTTACGCATGGGCAATATAACCATTATACATGTTGATGTGCTGCGCCAATAAAGAATTGTTCATGTTTTTATAAATATAAAGCCACAATAAATCATTAATAGAAAATATTCCAATAACTTATGTTTGTTTGGTTTTTTTTTATTATTATCATTGTTTGATTTCTGATTGTTTAATCTATAATACATGTATAAAAATGGAGAGAAAATACGATGATAAATTGCATTGTATAGGGGACATTAGAAATTAAAATAGTCTAGGTGCGAGTCAATGCTATCAAAACTCAGGTATACTGGGGCTTTCCTCGAGATCTGAAGACTGCTGGTCATCATTAGCCATGATTGTTATCAAAACATCTTTCTCAGGTAGTTGTAGACCACAGTCTCTGCAAACGTCAATCAACCTAAGCTCTATTGTTAAAAGTTTGATTGACCAGCAACTTATCATTGATCACCACACAGGTAAAATTTGGGGGCGTTAACTTAAAGTTGGGTCTTTAAGATTGATTTCTGGATTTTCACTAGTCTGTACGGACTAGTACTATAGAGAGTTAACTAGTCCGGCACGTTTTTTACTAGTTACGGACATGAGGTAATTTCGAACCCTGTCATGTTTTGACAGTTTTTGCCCTCACCCCAAAGGCCTAGGGGGTGCAGGAGTCCTGAAACTTACAATTTATGTTCCTCTTGTCCCAAACATGCTTCACACCAAATTTGGAAAGAATTGGGAGAATAGTTATCAATAAGTTAAAAATATTCAACTGTCAACACATGACAATGGATGCAGCCCAATAGCAATAGATCAACCGAGTGAATCAGGTGATCTAAAAATAAGAAAAGGAAAACCACCACTACCTCAGCATCAGTCCCTTCAACAAGGTCTGTCGTAAATATCTTAATTCTGTTGTCACTTCCAGCTGCTGCTATTCTACAAAACACAGAATATAACAATCATCATAGATATGTGACTTATAGAAGGCCTCAAGAAGAATGGAAATAAATCGGTGTATTAAGGCATCAGAATGGCAACCTGCATGTAAAAATTATTTCCAACACCACCACTTAAGATTTCCATCATCATAGTTTTGTGGGGTATGTTATATCATAAGAATTTTTCAGAAAGTTGGCAAAACTAGACCAGTCGTAACATGACTAGTCCACATTAGGGCATTAATTTGAAATGTGCTTATTTCATCTGAATGAGCTTAGGCCCCAAGAACATAAACTGAGAATAAACTTAAATAGTCAAAATTTTTATTGCTTTATATATCTTAACATTTATTTAGCACAGATGTTTAAAAAATTGCAGGTTTATAAAAAAACAAGAGGCCCAAGGGCCTAGAATCGCTCTTCTGATAAATTGTACAACCACACCATTTCTATTCTTAGCCTCTTAGTATTCTAAATCTTTAGTTAAATCCTAAGAATTCAAAAAAAGTAGGTCAATGTGACCTACTTTTTGGTTTACACATTTTGAGAACCCAAGAAATATCAACTGACAAAGTTTGATGATTTTAAGCCAATTAGTATCTGAATATTGAAATATAGCTGTCAAATTCCAATCGTAGGTCATGGTGACCTACTTTTTGGTCAGCGAACTCCGAACATGCAAGACCCATCAACTGACAAAGTTTGATGACTGTAGGTCAAATAGTATCTGAAATATATAAATATAGCCGTCCAATTCCAAAAGTAGGTCAAGGTGACCTACTTTTTCGTCAACACCCTTCAAACATGCAAGACCCAACAACTGACAAAGTTTGATGACTGTAGGTTAATAGTATCTGAATTATATAAATATAGCCGTCCAATTCCAAAAGTAGGTCAAGGTGACCTACTTTTGGTCGACACACTCCGTTGACTCAAGATGCATCAACTGTCAAAGTTTGATGATTGTAGGGCAATTAGTGACTGAAATATATAAATATAACTGTCAAATGCCAAAAGTAGGTCACAGTGACCTACTTTTTGGTCGATACACTCCGAAGACTCAAGATGCATCAACTGACAAAGTTTGATGATTGTAGGTCAAATAGTGTCTGAAATATAGTAATTTAGCTGTCAAATACCAAAAGTAGGTCACGGTGACCTACTTTTTGGTCGACACAAACCGAAGACTGAAGACGCATCAACTGACAAAGTTTGATGATCCTAGGTTTTACAGTGCCCAAAATATGCATCTAAAATTGAAAATGTGAAATTTGAATATCTGCAAAATTCAAAAAGTAGGTCACTGTGACCTACTTTTTTATAAATATGTTTCAAGGCCTCAAGATGCATCAACTTACAAGATTTGATGATTCTAAACCTCTCGGTATTTGAAATAACAACTTAAAATATATCTATAAATGATAAGCCATAAAATTCAGAAAGTAGGTCACGGTGACCTATTTTTCAGTTGACGCATTTCAAGGTCCCATGATCCACCAACTGACAAGTGTTGATGATCATAGGCCTCAAAGTGTCCAAGATATGCATCAAAATTAATTTTAAAATAAATACCTGCAAAATTCAAAAAGTAGGTCACCGTGACCTACTTTTGAGACAACTTGACACAAGGTCCTAAGATGCATCAACTGTCAAAAGTTGATGATCCTAGTCCTTATAATGACTAAAATATCTAAGATTTAAGGAATTTAAAAAAAATTTTAATTTAGGTCAACTTTGAAGTGACCTTGAGACCACGCCCTTTGCCCCAGGGTAATGCCTTGAACAATTTTTAATCTACAACATATCCTCATCCTTATGTGTAAGTTTGGTGATAATCTGCCCTGTGGTTCTTGAGAAGAAGATTTTTTAGCAACCACTACTTTTGTTTGTATTTTCCTGATTATCTACCCTTGTTAAAGGGTCACATCCCTCTATTTAGTATGTATGAAAGCCCTTGGGCCAATGATACCCTGTAACAAATTTGAAAAAAATTGGCCAAGGGGTTCTTGAGTTATAGCCCTTTTTCTAAAAAGTTTACGCACACCGCACACATGGCCATAGCATTAGCTCTTTGAGCCTTTGGCTCAGAAGAGCTAAAAAAAAAAACTAAAATGCAAAGAAATACTAAATTATCTATTTGTTTATGAAAATTATTTTAAAAGTTAGCTGGATTTGAAATTTAGACTTATCGCAACTCACCTTTGAATTAGAACGCTCTACCCGATATAGTACTGCGTTGTGTGACGACACAATTGAATGAGAAGATTGAACAGTTTGAATGACATGTTTGATGCAATACAACAAGAGTTTTCATTGGCCGATTACAGCCCACCCACTTTCTCCAGCGGATTCAGGTGATCAGATAAGATGGACGGACTAGAAAATTACTAGGCCCAGCTGGAGAATTGTAGCTCTCTGGAAAAAAATATTGTGACGGAACAGAGAGCCACAGATCCACCTCTAATAAAAACCTTCGATTTATGGGGCATGCACAAAAAGCTGAGCACGGTTGAGGCTTGATATCGGTGTATTCTTGTGTTGGTGTCTCAAATGATTTCGTTTGTTGACATAACCATGTTAGGTAGCCTGTCAATTCGAACTCTGTTGCTATTGGTATCTATTCATAAAATTGGTTGTACGTTATGTATTGAATTTCGCTCTTCATTTATTATCAACATGAATAATTGATAAAAATTAAAAACTATAGTTTTAGTAAAAGTAAAATAAGCTCTTGATTCACGAAAATGTTACATAAACCCATTATGGTCCTTAACATTCGTGTGGCAGAGATGGAGACCGGCCCAGACTAATGAAAGCCGCATTTACGTGAGTTTAGCTATTTGAATAATTATCATCTAATGGAACTGGGATGATATATTATTTAAAATATTTAGCTAAAATATTTGTGGGGTATTAGTTCACATCTATATGCGATTGTGCCAATATGGCAATGAATCGGAATTCAAATTGACTGGCTACCTAACATGGCTACGTCAACGAACTAAATCATTAAAACTGCGAGTTTTGGAGTCATATGGGGCTTTAGTAAATATTTAAAGGTATGTTTGGACACAAGAATAGTAGGAAAATATGTAAGGAATTTTTTCATATTAAATTTATAAGACAACAACACAAAAATACAACTTATTCTCTTCCTTCCTTTGAAGTTTGTTTCCATCTGGCCGTCATGTTATCGAATGCTGACTACTCCCATATAAGGGGATTTGGGCGGTCTTATACATATGGACCAATGAAAGTGTCTGTTGCATTTCGCAATTGTATTACAAACAGATTCAATTGTGTCGTCACACAACGCAATGCTATATCGGCCAAAGCGTTCTAATTCAAAGGTGAATTGCGATAATTCTATTCTCAGTTTATGGTCTTCAGGCCTGGAGGATCCATGCATTAAGTCTCTTAATTTTGAATATCACATCCGCACTAACAAACTGGTAGACAGAGAGATCAGAAGGACATGATATTCCATTACACCCTCTGACAGACAGACAGATCAGGACATGATGATTCCATTACACCCCCTGAGAGATGGGTAGACAGACAGATCAAAGGACACAATGATTCCATTACACCCCTTGACAGACAGGTAGACAGATCAGGACACGATGATTCTGTTACACCTAAACTTATACAGTAGTCTCTGTGGGGTAATATGCCCTTACAAAACCTAAAACAAAATGACTTAAGTCTATAGAGCTGAAAAAAAAAAAAAAACACATGAAAATGAAGAAATATTGTCCAATCATAACGAAAATATTTGGTGCAAATCTAAGTATAATGAATAAAGACTTTAAGACTGTAGATTTTCAAAAATTTCCACACATTAGTTTCTCAAGACATGTCTGGACAAAATCAAGTCTACAGATACACAGACTTGCCAAATCTAACATACCAACAACTCTATTAAATTTTATTTGCAAGGGGTATAAATATGGTCAAAACAACATGTCATCTTATTCACATTCTTTCCCAGAAGTTTTCAAAATCTCCAAGCATACATGAGCTTTGGTTTAATATCAACAGAAAATTACTTAGACCATACCGTAGTATATCTGGCTGCTCGTACGATTTATAAGAAGTAACAGGTGACCACGACAGTGACCTTACTGGGCAGCCATTCTGGATGTCAATCAGAAGCTTAAAATCAAAATCCTCGTGCATCCCCTCCTCTCCTTCATCAGCCTTCAGAAAGAAAACCTCAAATCTGAGTATCTGTTACCGGTAAATTGTAACTCTTTTCAGAAGCTTTGGGATTTCTCCACAGATTTGAAAGTCATACATTAACAAAATTGTCAATAACCAATGCATAGCCATAGCTATATGTTTGAAACAATAGCTGCACTGTCCATTGCAGGTTTTATCATGGTTGGATCTGTAGCTCTCTACTGAGTCTCTAGATCTAAATTCTGCAGCGAAATAGATTAATTTGCATCAATCTGAATAATTGTCATTTTCTTTTTCTGAGCAGTATTGGGATACTTTCGAACCACATTTTTGTATTTCATCTGTTGCACTGGTGTATTAAACATATTACACTTTCATCCAACAATGTGTATACATATATATATATCAACTCTTTCTATTTGGATTATATATAATATATATATATATATATATATATATATATATATATATATATATTAAAAGAAATAGAATAAACAGTACACAAAGTTAAAAATTTAACACAAGCGCTTTCATTTTATAATCCTCAGGCGTTACATTTTAAAATAGTTTTGAAATGGCCTGACGTCATAAAGGCGTCCTAACATATTCATAACGTTATTGGACGCTCATTGATACAGAATATGACAAGTCACTGAGTTTGAAATTATCAGTATACTAACCTGCTAACACTAACATCTAGTTCTAAGGCCAAAATAAAAATATTGTTTGTTTCCCCTCGCCCGACCGAGTCTGAAAATTCACACCGACCCATAAATTTTTATTACGACATTCTGGTGAAGTTTTTTTTTTTTAATTTTAAGAAAATTTCAAGGTCGTTTCTGTTGCAGATCAGTATTTTATAATGACGAAAATTTTCTATATCTTCTTTGGTTTCGATCCAAAATTAAAAATTAATAATACGAATACAGGAGGTGCTCTGGTCCGAAATCTAGAAATTTTGCCGCCTCCCACTGGAGGCGGCATTCTCTGGCTGATTTCAAATACTTACAAGCCAAATTCAATTTTAAGCTCATAACTAATCAATAAAACGATTCTTCTTGTACTTACTAATATCGATTTTATGGGTTCTTTCATCACACAAACAGTCTCTTGAAAACATTTTATCAAACTGTCGAGCTTTGTTTTGAGTCACGAGACTCGTTTGCTCAAATGGCAGTGAAAATTCGGTTGACTACAATTGTTGGCTTCTGTTTAATATCGAATTTTGGATTGATATTTTCTTTTAATCGATATTAATAAGTACAAGAATCATGATTGTTTTATTGATTAATTACAAGTGAGTTTAACATTGAATTCGACTCACAATTCGGAATAGTGATCTGCAAGATCGAGATGGAGAAATGTTGTCTATACGAGAAGCGAGGAAACAAGAGAATTCGGGGCATCCAGTGTGCAAGTTGTGTTCTTCAGTAGGGGAAAGTGTTGATATTTCGGACGGATGCGATATTTTTGACAGTCAATCAGAAGCATTCTCAATTTAACTTATTTCTGAACTAATGCTGTATTTACAAACTGGAAAACACCTAATTATATGCACATGTGTAACTCAGCTCTGATTGGTTGATGTCAGCATCCATTTTGTTTGATCGGCAAAATCAAGTCCCGTTGAAACGTTTTCTGGTAAACTAGATCTACCGATATCATTTAAAAATATAATCAAAATCACTATCATATATAAATTAAGATAATGTGCAAAAAACAAAAGCATAAAATGTCAGTGAACCATAAATAAAAGACAGCAACCGAGTTTACCAATTTTATAACACCATGTGTTCAAAACTAACACCATTGTCCATAGTTGCAACATTCTCCCTAACTTTATTTAAGTGTTAGTATGTGGCATAAATAGCAGAGAAAATTCTGATGAAACCCAATGTTTGTCAAATCAACCAATATGTATACATGTAGTCCAATGCCTAAGTTTAGTGGTAAGATAATGAGCATTTCCAAAATACATGAAGTACTGTCCGAAATATCGACACCTTCCCTAATTGCAAAATGTGGAAATCAAAGCAGAATCTACGCGAGAACTGACTATACGAGTTTGATGAGGAAACATGGATGATGTGCTTCACGACGTTTGGTATCGGGCATTGTTAATGGTTATGGGAATTTCATAATAAATAAAATTCTGCTAGCTTAAAAAAAAAAACTTTTTACCTACCTACCGACCTTCCTCTGAAATTTAGGGTCGGGAGAGGGGAAACAAACACATTTTTAAATGTGGCCTAATACAAATTTTGACAAACGATTTCTCACAAACTCAACAGTAATCAGAAAACTCCTACTTAAAAATTCACACTGAAGTGTCACATATATGTCTATTTCGATGAAACAAAATAAGTAGGAGAACTCCCCAGATAGCAAGCTAACATTGGCCCAACGTTGGGCCAACGTAATCAGTTACATTGGGCCAATGTTGGCAAATGACGTTGGCCCAATGTAATTTTGCTCATCGGCCCAATGTTGACCCAACGAGTTGGGCCAACGTTGGCCCAATGTAATGCAAGTTTTCTCATGACATTGGCCCAACATTGAATCAACGTTGGCCCAATGTGTGTGATATTGGGCCATCATTGGCCCAACATCATACACAGGTTGGCTTAATGTTGTGTGCATTTTCTAATGATATTGACCAATCACTGAAATAAAATTGGCCCAATGTTTGCCGAACATCATATACACATTTGGTTATTTGTTTTGTTTTTTCATTTAAGCAATAAAATATTGTATTCAAATTTTAGAAATGATTCCAATTTGCAGATGAATTAACTAATCTCATAATCCTCCTTCAATTACAATATAAGGTTGACCACTGTTAGAGCTCAGTAGAAAATCTATCCATTTTTTTTTAAATCTCCACCAGAGACATAAGGATTATTCAACTTCTACACATTATCAAAACAAAATAAAAGACATCTAATGAATTTAATTTGTGTTAACAACTGGTCAAATGAAAATATGATTAAAACAATAAATGCATTCCAGTGTAAACAAGTTAACTTTGTCTCTTTGTCTGATACATGTGCATACACTTTAATTCTTCCACAATTATGAATCACTGTCCTCTGTTGCATTCTGGGAGCTTTGGTTTCTCTCTTTTTCTTTTTTTCTTTCCTCTCTTTCTTTTCGACCTCCTTCACGCTCACATGCGTACCGGAACCACTCTTTGATAACATTGTTTATCTCATTGTGTGTTGCGTCTGCACATAATCGGTTTGCTCGAGCAGCTCCTTTCAATAAAAGTCAAAGTATTAACCTGTGGCTCTGCTTTGAAATCTGAAATATTTAACTGATTTGAGATAGATATACATATATAATGTACTTACATTTCCGTATACGTATGCCAGGACGTATTACTTTAATCTGAATTCACAATAAAAACGATTCCCCGGAATAAGTTTTCCTTTTTCAGTTGCCTTGTTTCACGTTATTCCTCAGTAAAACTCCGAGATTAGCTAGAATGCTGGACGCGTAAAATAGATACAGGATTGACCATCCCAACATATCAGATATCAAGATTACCATGGAAACTGGCCAGTCTCAAGCTGTGAAAAACTCTGTCCTAATTGCTTGGTCAGTAAATGTGCTCTTATCTTAGAATCTGCTTCCTAAATCCAACACTTTAGAGCATTTATGCAATCTTTGCATGTGTTAAACCTTTCTCTTTTGAGTTCATTCTTTTGATATGCAAGGTTAATTTTCATCCCTGCACAAATGATAATTGAATGTATGTTAATTTTTTAATATGTTTTCTAAAAAAGAAATCAATTATGTATGCATATATTTTACAAAAATTATAAATATTTCAAATCAATTATACATTCTATATATACGTAGCTTATTTTAATTAACTCATCATCCTCTTCTTCAAAGCATGCGAGTCATGCGCATTTGTGTGTGCGTGTGTCATAAATATAGATATCAAAATCTATTTTTTAGTCGAATTTCATCACAATCTTACAATGTTGGGCCAATGTTGTATTCCCAACTAACCTCGGTACCAGTATGAAAGTGATAAGTTGACATTGGCCCAATGTTGGGCCAGCATTGTGTTGACAACATACTCCGGCAATTAATTAGTCACAATATTACAATGTTGGGCCAATGTTGTATTCCCGACTAACCCCGGCATCAGAGTATGAACGTGATATGTTGACATTGGTCCGATGTTGGGCCAACGTTGTTTAGCCAACGCCAACCATCGGCCAACGGTCCAACCATTAGCCAACGTTGGGCCAACGTAGTCATGCTATCTGGGTCGTACCCGTACCCAGGAGAACTTGTACAATATCTGGGTACGAGTTCTCCTGGAGATAAACTTTGTCATTTCTGTCATAAAAATCTGGGTACGAGTTCTCCCGGAGAAAAACACTTTGTCATTTTATCTGGTAATTAAATCTAGGTACGAGTTCTCCCGGAGAGAAAACAAAACTTAATCATTTTAATTAAATGGATTCTCTTGGAGAAAAAATGTGTCTTTTTTGGTCATATAAATTCTGGTAAGAGTTCTGGAGAAAAAGTTTGTCATTATATAGTAATCAAAATTTTGATACAAGTTTATCTCATTAAGAATTGTACCATTTTAGGTATTGGAATCTGGGTACAATTTCACCTTCAAAAAATCGAGGATTTCATGCATATACATAATTTACTATGAAAATGCCTTTCAATTGAATAAAAAAAGTAAATACAATGATCATACTTGTTTGTTGTTTTGTTTTATCATTTGAATTGCTGTTTGGCTTGAGACGATAATTAGTATACTATAATTATTGCAATTAAACACAAAGTGATAAATCAAACCTCATTGATAAATCGACACCGGTATATTGTGACACGTGAATTTGTTCCAACTGCCAGCAAAGATGAGCACCAATCGTAAGGACAAAACTCTACTGTGTTAACTATGTCATGACACGGAATAGAGTACGTTGAAGCAGAAGTTTGCTCCATATTTTATGCCAAGATACTAACACTTTCCACTTACTACCCGCCTTTTTCACATTTATACCTCCAATGCTAGAAGAGTTCTATATATCACATTTAAAAATAAGATAAAAGTCTCAACATTTAATTTTCAAATTATAGAATGCAATTATCAAAAATCATACCAAGTCCTCTACAAGAATTCATAACATCAATATTTTAATACTATACTTTTAGGGTCAATGTTTTCCGGATATTTTCCAGCTGTCATTTTTTTTTTATGTGATGAAGTGCTCTCTGCGCATGCTCTTTCCAGGTAGCAACGGTGTTCAGAAATTTTGAGAAGAATGACAACGTACAGGGTAAGGGTGGTTTTCCTATTTTTCTTGTTTTGTAGATATTATGAAAACACCAACACTACTGCAATAGTTCACATAAATATCACAAGAGCTGTCCACCGTTTGAGTTGCTGTTACGTTAGTAACTAGGAAATCATCTGAATCACAGGTTCTCTTTACGATTTTTTTTCAAGTTTTGTCTTGTAAGCTGTAGTTATAAATTAAAATTTATAGAGAGGGCCAATTCATGACGAGCCACTATCCAATCAAAGTATTCAAAATTATTTTTAATGAATTCGAACTGGTATCTTTGCACCACAGTCCACTATATAAAAGTCAAAAAGATCAGACATGCTAAATCTTATATTTAATCTATCTTCTCCAGGCCGATATATGTCACCTGTCACAAAAGTTCTCCCTGTGACGGCACTGGTTTTATAAAATCAATAGCCTTTGGTACTATTTACATATCTACATACATTCACAAACATATAATTCACAATCCTAAATCACATGCTTTCACCTTCACTGTTAAATTTGATCCTCCCTTTCTGATGAGGGAGGTAAACCTCATAATGTAATCCACTCACACCAGACCTTTCCTCAAGAAAAATACATAAATTTATTAACTCTTACTTTCATCTCTCAAACTTTGATCATTCAAAAGAAACAGAAAGCAACCAAGTTTCAAATCAATTAACTCAGAAACCCTTGACATTCACTCTCCTCTCTAACTAACACTCCTGGGGGAAAGGCTAAGGGGCCAGTGCCTTGCACTTGTTACTTCAGACACACACACACAAACTATCCATTTTTCAATAATTATTTGATAGAGAGATATAGCTGTATTATACACATAACATTGCAACAATACTATCACATGGCATCCCTCCCACTTGTATAATTTAGCAAAACTGTCTAAGCCACTCCATTTGGGTGGTTTTGTCGAGAGCCTATGTAATATTAAGGTGAATAATAAGAAAATACGTGTTTGGATCCGGTTTCAAACTCAGGATCCGTGCTTCAGTGGTCAGGTGCTCTACTAGAGATGTCCAGTCGAATATTTATTCAGTTATTGCCACCTGAGGGACCTGACCAATATCTTAGGGCTGAAATGATACGCCCACTTCACGATATGATACATTTTGCAATGCTTATGCAGCGATTCATTACTTTCGATATGATACAATGTACAGAAAAAACCAATGATAATTTAACATTGAAGAAAAATTAATTACCAACATTCACAATCATAATTTTAAAAGCAAAATGTTTCCAAATTGTCAAACAGTAAGATGCCTGTTGGCTCTGTACAGTACTTTGTCCTTTAAACCAACAAAGTTCATTATCGTTTTCGTCATACTCGAGGCAAACAACAATCTGAGCATTATTGGACTATTTTGTCCCACATGCAGGTAATGATAATAAGTACAGGCTGAGCCTGATGTATTTTACTGAACCCATGTGTAATAAACGTATTGAATCGAAAATCGAGGCAATGAATCGAGCGTTTATATTGAACAGTATCAATATTTCGATGAATCCTTTCAGTCCTAAAAGATATATTATCATGTATAGGCTTACGGACTGTATTTGTTTAATATTTAAATATTGAATGAGTATTCACGAGCTTGTACACTAGTGATGAAACGATTGTCGCCGACAATCGATTATCGATCGTTTTTGGCTCTTCGATTCCGATTATCGATTCTATTATTCATAATTGATTGTCGCCTGTACACTAATTAGTATTTACCGGTAATCCGAGATTCATCTGACTGTTAATCCCGCTTTTATATCGAGACGTGTGGGGGAGAGTCAGAGTGGACTCCACATTGAAAAGTGGGAATTCAGTGACACCAGCTAGTGTGTATGCTGCACATATCCATAAAACTAAATAGAAATAACCCAAAAAATAATAAATATGTATTATCTACATGTAAATACCGATTATATCGATCATTGATCGATACAGTTCTTCCGATTATGACCGATTATCAATTATGAATTTTTTCCAATTTTTCAACACTATTGTACACATCATGATGTAACATGCAATTTTGTAGTCCAGTTGCACTTTTGCAAATATTTCCCTCTGCAGGGTCAGACTGGGATCAATTGAAGTCACTCTTTTTTTTGTTGAGAAAATTGACATTATACTGTCAATGTTATCTGTTTATTAGTTATGTTTTATTAGGGGAAAAAACTGCCCTGTCTGTTGAAATCCGTGAACATGCCAAATAGTCTGATAACCGACCTGGAGGTTATAAAACTTTTTTGAGCACATTCTCATACTCGGACTCAAACTATGTTCTCTGAATTGTACTCATACTCAAAACTGAAGGTTATAAAACTTTATAAAATCATTCTCATACTAGAATGGAGAACATGCTTAAGATTTTCCAGAGTATGTTTTGAAGCTTGCTCATATTCATACCCAAAACAAAAAAGGTTGAGTATGAGTACGATAAAAAATTTAATAACCTCCAGGCCTGTCTATCCCAAAATGTTTAATTTCATGACTGCCTGCTTTTTGTGAAAGCTTCTGTACAATTAGCTGCAGAACTGTATCTTTTTGAGGATATACTGTGATCTCTGAGCTGTCCCAATATTTCTCAGAAAGCTACAGTTCTGCAGCTGATGTACAATGGTCACTGTCCCTTTTTTATATTTTATTCTTTTCATCACATTTTGTATGTAAATGACTTGTGTGTATGATTTTGTTTTTAATGTGACAATACATGTCTTTTGATGTTTGGATCGATGCCAAATTAAACTTCTGATGTGATGCTCCTTGAATTTTATTTTTAAGTGCATACAAATTGAAAGCCGATTTAACTTGAATTGGTATATATATATTATTCAACTTAACATCATGATATTGAGTATCAGTAAACATTTCATCCAATTTTTAGGGAGCAGACTCCAAACGGGAGGAATTCCGAAGATATTTGGAAAAAGCTGGTGTCTTGGATGCCCTCACAAAAGGTACAGTTGTGTATGGGGGGGTAGATGCAGGTTTCTTCCCCTAGTTGATTAAGAATAAAATTGGCTTTACTGGTATATCACTTAATGTACATCGATTGGGTTGGGTTGGGGGGGGGGGGGTATTTTAGAAAGCTTTGGTGAACAAAAAATGATGACAAGAAAATTAGTCAATTTAATCCCCATTGAAATGAAATTTTGCATGTTGTTTATTTTTGGTTTTCTTTTCAGTTTTAGTTGGTCTATATGAAGAACCAGAAAAACCAAATAATGCATTAGAGTATCCTTTTCTGCAGCATGTCACAAGATGTACACTATTGAAATGTGTTGCAATATGATATATCAATTGTTTGGTGTGTAGCTAATACACCAGTCTTGAGATCAGAGATTTTCTGTGTAGGAGGTGCACTTAGTGCAATTAGTCAAGTGAGACAGAGTGGACCTAAAGTCGTTGAGGAATACTATAAAATGTTTTAAAAGCGGCTTCTGTTTAAATATATGTAAACGTAGAAAATACAAAGTACTATCAAAAAAAATGTTTTACTGAAGTGGAAGCATAAAACCAAGTAATACCCTAACTATGATACGCATCATTTACTTAGCTTGTGTATCAGTCGAATTTGGGTGATGAAACTGTACATGAGAGAAACTTACTGGGCACATTTACTTCTGCAGTGATGGATATTTGTCCCACTCCCGCATGTAAACAAATTTTTTCACGTCTTACAGTGTACGACACAGGGTTGGCAAAAAAGTGGTCAATATGAATATTGACCGGGCCGGTGGTCAATACTGGTTAAAGGCGGTCAGTACTGGTCAATACTGGTTAATACTGGTCGATTGAAAATTATTTGGTCATTATAGTCTGTGTTTATTTATTTTAAATGTTTAAGTGACCATTATGGTAATAATACTGTAATTCAAAACATGCACTATCAATTTATTACATACTTATAAGTCATAATAATAAATAAATAATGTACAAATGACTGTTGAATTGGGGATGATGTAAAAGTTTCTGTTCAAATTCCTTAGTTTAACAAGAACTACCTATAAGTATTGTTTCATCAATCTTCATTTTAACTGTTGAATAAACATTTGAGGGGGTGGGGTGGTGATGTTTTCATAACAATAACAGACACACTGGTCATCTCTGGTCCCAGCCTATGCTTATTAACACCTGTCAACTCTGCTTCCTATGCTCAGGTAATGTCCAGCTACCTTTTATTAGCTCACCTTCAGAGCTAAAAGCTCAAGTGAGCTTTTCTGATCACCCATATTCCGGCGTGTGTCCGTCCGTCTGTAAACTTTTAACATTTTTTACTTCTCAAAAACCACTGGGCCAATTTCAACCTAAGTTGGCACAAAGCATCCTTAGGTAAAAGGAATTCTAAATTGTGAAAATAAAGGGCCAGGCCATTTTCCAAGGAGAGATAATCAAGAAAAGGTAAAAATACAGTACTCACTTCCTGGGTCATTAAAAAATCTTCTTCTCAAGAACCACTGGGCCAGAAAAGATGAAATTTATAGATAAGCTTTATTAGGTAGTGCTGATTCTAAATTGTTAAAATCATGGCCCCCAGGGGTTGGATGGGGCCACAATGGGGGATCAAAGTTTTACATACAAATCTATAGGAAAAATCTTTTAAAATCTTCTTCTCAAGAACCACTGAGCCAGAAAAGCTGAGATTTATATGAAAGCTTCCTGATATAGTGCAATTGTTAAAATCCTGGGGCACGTTTTACAAAAGAACTTACGACCAAGTTTACACACTGGAATTTTCTAGTTTATGTAAGATCATTCACTCCAAATGCAAAAATTTTTTTTTTAATATTGAAAACTAAGCCTCAGAAAAGTTTTACTTCATTCACTCAAAGTAATAACAGTGTAATACAATTTAAGACTTGCGACTTTGTCGTAAGTTGTTTTGTAAAAAGGGGCCCTGACCCCCGGGGTCGGATGGGGCCACTACAGGGGATCAAAGTTTTACATACAAATCTATAGGAAAAATCTTCTTCTCAAGAACCACTGAGCCAGAAAAGCTGAGATTTATATGAAAGCTTCCTGATATAGTGCAGATTCAGGTTTGTTAAAATTCTGGCCCCCGGGGGTCGGATGGGGCCACAATAGGGGATCAAAGTTTTACATACAAATATATAGGGAAAATTTTTAAAAATCTTCTTTCAAGAACCACTGAGCCAGAAAACCTGATATTTACACGAAAGCTTTCTGACATAGTGCAAATTCAAGTTTGTTCAAATCATGGCCCCTGGGGGTAGGATGGGGCCACAAGGGGGGATCAAAGTTTTACATACAAATCTATAGGAAAAATCTTCTCAAGAACCACTGAGCCAGAAAAGCTGAGATTTATATGAAAGCTTCCTGATATAGTGCAGATTCAGGTTTGTTAAAATTCTGGCCCCCGGGGGTCGGATGGGGCCACAATAGGGGATCAAAGTTTTACATACAAATATATAGGGAAAATTTTTAAAAATCTTCCTTTTCAAGAACCACTGAGCCAGAAAACTTGATATTTACATGAAAGCTTTCTGACATAGTGCAAATTCAAGTTTGTTCAAATCATGGCCCCTGGGGGTAGGATGGGGCCACAAGGGGGGATCAAAGTTTTACATACAAATGTATAGGAAAAATCTTTAAAAATCTTCTTCTCAAGAACCATTGGGTCAAAGAAGTTCACATTTACATGAAAGCTTTCTGACATAGTGTAGATTCAAGGAACACACTGCAATAGTAAACAATGCACGTATGAATATCAATAAACACATATATCAATAAACAATGTATGTCTGTTTAAAGGTATGAATTCTGAAAGAAATGAATGTGATATATAAATATAAGAAATGAACTTCATGAAGTTTGTTATTGTAATCTCACTTCAGAAATATCGTTACTATAAACAATGGAGACATTTAGTGTTTCAATAGACAAGCAGGTACCTGTTCACTGTCCGTCATTGACCAGTTATTGTAATAAGATAAACTCTCTATTTACCAGATATGTTAAAAGTACATTACTATACTTACGAACATACTGTATTAATATACCATAAAACTTTGTTCTTTGTATTCCTTTACAAATCACTAAGCTTTTTGAAGCAGCATTTAGGAGCCTCTGGTCCAGAAACGGCTGATGTCGAAGCTTTGAAATTGGAAGTGACAGAGCTTAGACAGAAAGTAGAACAACTGACTGAAGAAAATCGGGAAATGAAAGCAAAGGTAAGCACATAAGATCACAATTTCCTCATAGGAATATTTTTTGTTTTTTACCAAACTAAGATGGTTCATCCATTGACTTTCAAATGTATTTGGGGGGGGGGGGGGGGGGTATTAGTTCACATAGACAGCATTATTTCGGAAAGAGTATGAAAATCAACGATTGATTTGAATCTAATAGATATGGCTAAGCCAACAAACAAATTATTTTGGAAGTTATTTCATTGTATTAAATAGCTATTGTACAATGAAATCTACTCTCCCTGAATGTTCCTCTTGACGATCATTCATTTTATGTTGCAGAAATATGTTAGGGAGGAGAAAAATATCTATATATATCTATATTCTTTTTTAGATACAACAGTTTGAAGAGGAACCAACGCAGACTGCCTAATTACATGTACTTAAATCCGTTAAGGGACATTCAGAGACTTGTACTTCTGAATTTACAAACATGTATACATGGACGTGTTACAGTACACTCACATTTCATGAGATCATGAAATTAGGAGTCTGATCTGTTTCTAGATTCTAAAGACTTGTTCAATTTTGCCACTCTATTTTAATTTCTTTTTATTTAAACTTTTAAATCATTATGGTATTAACAAATAAATGTTCATCCAAATTGTAAATTGAAATAACTGAAATATCTAAGGGGAAAATTTTAACTGATTTGATCACTGGCACATTTGTGTCAAATTAAGGTAGTCAATCCAAAACAACCTTATTTTTAATCAGTAATGATGTGTATCACTCCATCTTTAATATCAATTTGGAGTTTGGTACAAATGAAAATAATTCGCCAAAAGATTTTTTTAGATATGGTACTTTGTAACTATTCCTAAAGTTATCACTTTATCTTTGGGGAAAAAACACGATTCATTGAGAATTTCAGGAACAAAGTCAAATAATAAGAAATCTACTTGTTAAAGTTTGCATAGAGTCATTACTTTGTGAAATTTGACGAAATGTGAAGGTAACTTGTCAATGTTTTTCATTTTTGAACAACTAATGAAAAATTTCATTGTGCAAAAAGTTAACTTTATTTAACACGACAGTTAAATGAAACTGCTTCATAATTAATAATCTTTAGATTTTTTTTAAATAACCTGCGTTATGGATCGACTACCTTAATATTTGGATTGGTGAGGGTAGTCTACATGTTATAACAATATGCTCACTGGTTGAGAGTACTTTACGTTTACATTGTTCTACATTCGTTTTTTAATTTTGACTTGTACATAAAAAACATTCCTTGAATGTTTGTTCAATATGGCTTCATTTACCGTTTACCAATCATATTAAACATTGAACAAAAATGAGGTGACAGTGTTGTTGTCCTTGAGATGTTATATATGATGTGGTTCTACAGAAGAGATCCATGTGCATTTTTGTGAATCTTTTATCAATAATGGGGGAGGTTGATCTAGCAGAAATAAATGCAGAATGTAGACGTTCTTATCAGTAGACTTCTTGCGGAGTTTTAAGTTAAATTCCAATTATTACTTCTGACATGCATTCGGTGAACAAAGGCAGTCGATATTCTGGTGATCATTTGATTGATTGGTCCAGGATATAGTTCAAGATAACAAATCACAACAAAAGTGGACACTCATAATAAAAAATTATCTTCTTTAATCAACAACTATCCTTCTGTAAAATATGAAAGCTTTATTCTGAAAACTTCCAAGATACTATGTCACAATGAATATATATAAAACATGGATTGAAGGACTGTTGTGACCTTGGCATGATAAGATCCTTTTAATGGTCAACTACCTTGTGTAAAACATAAAAGCTGTATGTTAATAAAAACTTCTTATCGTGCCACAATGAAAGCATAATAAAGTTTGAAATTTAAGGTTTGTAGTGACGGACCTTTCGACTCTAAATTAAATAAATGTCTCCTTTAATGCTGAACTGCCCTTGTATAG